>NC_133321.1:17101261-17361598 GCF_012295235.1 Primulina huaijiensis
TTTTCCTTTTTTTTTTTTAAATCCAAAATAAACTATGTTTCTTGTCACTCGAAAAACAAAAGTTAATGGATTAAAAAAAAGGGAATAAACTCTCTTTATTAAAAATATATATATAATAAACTCAAATTTCGCACAGAAACTGTTGGAGTCCAATGCAGCTGGTGTCGTAAGTTAGGGTTTCAGACTTTCAGTGGCTATTACTTTTGTTAAAACACTGCTGCCATGTCTTCAACGCTTGAAATTGAAGCTCGGGAGTAAGCTTTCTCCCCACTATTATTCTGCATTTGCTCATATTTCCCTTATGTGTACGTTCTCTGTTAATCGAGAATGCTTTTTATCTTCTCCAACTGATAATGGAGTTTGAAAAGCTTCGAAATTTTGAATTTTTTTGAGACATTGGAGTTTATTATGTTTTAGCTATATACAACGAGCTGACGATAACAGTTTGTGGGTGAGCAAAATTTTTGATAATTTAACATTTTTTTTTACTTAGGTTCTTTTAAGCCAGCTAACCCAGGTTCCTATATGCCTCATACTGCATCTTTTTTCTGTTTGACATTATGTATCTTGCTGCAGTCCGAAGTTCCCTTATATTGTTTTGCGGTTTTTCTTATGTGGTTTTATTATTAGTGATTAGTATTGTGTTATGGCAATAATTGGCAACCGATTTGTTGATTGCTTTCTAATTTGATTCTGGAGACGATTTGCCCGAGGGTAGTTAATTGGTTGGAGAAGAATCTTCCGGTATGATGACTTTGTCACAACAGACGATGTCATATATTGTATAATGCATCATTCTTTGGCATTTATACTGGTATGTTTTGTACTTCCTTGACTGGTCGGTATTTTTTTCTGATGATGCAACGTATTTTCTTTGTCCTTTTTATTGAATTGGGTTTGATTTATGCCCTATCTTTGCCAGAAAATCATTTCGAGATAACACTCCACCACAGTCTTATGCCACTTAGTCTTGAATATTATTTTGTTTTTCCGTGTGTTTGCTTGCAGTGTAATAAAGATTGTTCTTCAATTCTGCAAAGAGAATTCCTTGCATCAAACGTTCCAAACTTTACAGAATGAATGCCAAGTTTCTCTCAACACGGTGGACAGTCTCGAAACACTTACCGGTGACATCAATAGTGGAAGGTGGGATGCGATTTTACCGCAATTGGCACAGCTTAAGCTTCCTCGTAAGAAGCTTGAAGATCTTTATGAGCAGGTAAGCCATTCCATACTTTTGGCAGCCAGGTCAGCATGTGCCATTTGTTGCCAGCCATTGATCTTTTGGGGAGTTTGATGCATCGAGTCCATTTCATGACCCAAAGCAAACCAAATACTTTTGGACGAATATATTGCCAAGTTCACCACTTTCTGTTCTTTTTGTAGATTGTTTTGGAAATGATTGAACTTCGAGAAATTGATACAGCACGCGCTATATTAAGGCAAACCCAGGTGATGGGTGTCATGAAACAGGAGCAGCCGGAACGATACTTACGGCTTGAGCATCTACTAGTTCGGACTTACTTTGATCCCAATGAGGTAAGAACTGAATCTTATTTACTGGCTCTGTTATTACTATCTGTTTTGTACAGTCTTATGATTACAGGCTTCCAGAAACATTTGGTTCGCAGTTCATCGGCTGGTCCATGATTTTGTTGACCACCTAATGCCTAGACATAGCAGATTTGTGCCATCATAGAGTCTATCGTGTAATCTAATGTTTATGTCGTGTTTTTCTCTGTTATAATGTCCAGTTAATTTACAGCTTGATCCTTGAATTACTAGGTTATCTTAATCACTTTTGATTATGAAAACTTTTTATTGTTTCCATTTGGTACTTTTTCATTTAAAATAATACCGTTTGAAATTAATGTGCAGGTGTATCAAGACTCATCAAAGGAAAAGCGCCGTTCTCAAATAGCACAAGGTACATGCCTTATGTTTTCTCTGTTCCAGCTGGCACGTTGTATCATAATAAGTTGTTTATGTTTCTTAGAGATCAGTTAAGGCATTTGTAAGGGTATTTTAACCAATCATTTGTCAGATAAATGATTGATATGTCCTCCTGAAAGACAGTCGCATACTTAACGTTTTAAAACACGGAGATTTTGTCCTTCTTTATTTAAAATGTGATTCATTTTCATATAAATAATGGTATAGCAGCCTATGTAAAACATTTTATCCTTCTTTCTTTAAAATTTTAGCTTTATTTTTTATACATTCATTGGAAACTGAGGATTAAAAGCGCTGCATGGGTTCATAATCATCAGGAAACTGAATGCATTTGAAGTATCTTTATATTGTTTTAATTTGTTTTTGACACTTGTTCTTACATACATTTTTCTATTGTATTTTCAGCTGTCGCTTCAGAAGTTTCAGTGGTTCCACCTTCACGTTTAATGGCTTTGATCGGTCAAGCTCTAAAGTGGCAGCAGCACCAAGGTTTTATAGGATGAAGTTTCTTATGTGATTAGTCAAGTTATGCCTGAATCTTGATTCTAACTCTTGATGTGTGTTTTTGCTATTAAAAAATGGCTATTATCACTTGAAGGTTCTCCTTACTGATAGAAATAATGAAATATAGCTAGATATTCATAATTTAAACTTTTTATTCAACATCTCAACACTTTGTACGGACACATGATGAAATTTAGAATCGGTCAAGAGTTCAACACTACCTTTTAGTTTCTGTCTGCTGTTATATTTTTTTCAGATACCTTACTTTATCAGCACAATTTGGACATACCTGGCGTCTCAAGAAAGTACTCTTATCATGGAAGTAATAGAAGAATAAATTATCGAGGACAAACTATTGTGAAAATAATTTCTTTTGGTGCTTGCCGTTTCAAATCAAATCATTTTTCTAGATGTTTCCTATGGAAAGATGTAGCCATGATAGACACCCATTACTGCTTCATTGCTAATCCAATGGATCTTCTGAAGTTTTATCTTGGCTTCTACGAAAATTTCTGTTTACTTTTTATGTTCATCGCTGAATGTTGCTTAACCTCTTTATTTGGTCTTGTCAGGTTTACTTCCGCCTGGAACACAATTTGATCTGTTTCGAGGAACAGCTGCCATGAAACAAGATGTGGAGGATATGTATCCAACAACTCTTGGGCATACTATAAAGGCAAGTGATATATCTTATTTTGATAGAGATTTTGGTTCATATATGATTGTTTTATATCGTGAAGTTCTGTTTGAACTGCTAGGTAGCATATTGCTGCAATTTTAATTTTTACGAATTTTGTAACATTGGCACCAAACTGGCACGTAGTATTTAATATTCTCTAATGATCTGGAACCTTTTAAATTTATTATTCTTCTTGATCTGTTATTTGTGAATCTTTTGTGATGTAAATCAAGATGGTGTATGGCAAACACTGATGATTATTTTTTTATTCTGAAAATTTGTTTATTTTCTTGACCTTGCTTCTCTTCTTTTCTCTGTTACTTTACCTTCGAACATGACCAAAGTTTGACAGTAATTATTGACTGCAGTTTGGGAAGAACAGTCATCCGGAGTGTGCCCGGTTCTCTCCAGATGGACAATTCCTTGTTTCTTGTTCAGTTGATGGATTTATTGAGGTTATTCCTTTGAATTAATTTCGTTGAATATTTTTTACATTAAGATCATTGACTGCTAATGTTAGTCTATCTCAGGTTTGGGATCATGTAAGTGGTAAACTAAAAAAGGATCTTCAATACCAGGCTGATGTAAGTCAACTTTTAATTTTTGTTCTTCTTTTTAACAGCCTATTTGACTGTTGATATAGTTCTGACACCAATTTCTACTCCGAAATTTAATGCCGCAGCTGAAACCTAAGATACTGTGTCAATCTAAAGTAGTATATTTTTATATGATCAGTATCTTACAGCCTTATGCATAGTTAGTTATCGCGGTAGGATGGAACGACAATGAAAGGAGTTACATTTTTGTTTCTGGACATTGGTTTATGACTTTATGTGATAACTTTTATTCTGGAAAGTTATCTTGGAAGAACATGCCATGGTAAAAGGTTTTAAGATTACACGATTTAAAATAATTGATAAAAATATAGCCACACATTGGGCCTGATTTTGAGTTTAAGAATGTCTAGATATATGCTGATTTACTATTTTTTCCTGATCGTACCGGAATCCGAAAACAAACTCTTTGGTCCACCCTTTTGCCTCTGTATAATTAACATGACAGTAAAATTTGATAGGCTGCTGTTTACTGCATGTTTTAGCTATTAGAGATGCGATATATATTTGTTGTGGTATTATTCCTTTGATGCTTAAATATGTAGAATGTCATGATTGTGATGCTTGACTGTACTTATCTGGTATCGATTGTCAGGAAACATTCATGATGCATGATGATCCTGTCCTGTGTGTTGATTTCAGTAGAGACTCAGAGATGCTAGCTTCTGGATCACAGGATGGAAAAATAAAGGTAAGGCTCGTTCGTCTATTCCTGTATGCGACTGTGCCATAATATCTTTAACATTTGAAGGAAATTCAATCTGTTTCCCAAAAAAACTTGCTGGTAAAAAAGTTGTTGATAACTTCAATGATGCGGTAATGTAGCTAATGACTTTTACCATCACCACTTTTTTTAGATGAAGGTTTTTGTTATGCTGTTTCTGGCTAACTCGGCTCTTGTGACCGCAAGCAAACTTATCTAACTCACTGTCCTGTTACAGGTTTGGCGTATCAGGACTGGCCAGTGCTTGCGTCGTCTTGAACGAGCACATTCTGATGGTGTCACTAGTGTTGCCTTTTCTCGCGATGGAACACAGTTGTTAAGCGCCTCATTTGACAGCACAGCCAGGTTTGTTGAATTCGTAACTGGTGTATTTTTTAACATCGTTTTTCATTTCTTCAACTTCCTTAAAGCTACAACTTCTGAGTAAAACATAGAGTGAAGAAATAGTTGAAGTATAAAATTTGCAAATTCTTGAATTGGAAGTCACTTTTTTATGGTTTCCATATTTTATACAGAATTCATGGTATGAAGTCAGGAAAGATGTTGAAAGAGTTTCGTGGCCATACATCTTATGTTAATGATGCCATCTTTACCAATGATGGTTCTTGTGTTGTAACTGCCTCAAGTGATTGCACTGTGAAAGTATGCACCTCAGTTTTAAGTTATTCCTTGAAGACCAATATCTGCAGCATTCTACTGTATCAGTTTTTTATTTTTGCCAATAATGACGTACAGGTTTGGGATATGAAGACCACAGACTGTTTGCAGACCTTCAAGCCACCACCTCCTCTAAGGGTATTTATCTTTATCGCGGTTGATTTTTTTCCTTAGGCCGGTATAATTATACTAAGTTCTTTTTCTTTGTTCTAAAAATGATCAATATATGATGAATTAGTGGTTCTTTTTTATTGTTAACTACAGGGAGGTGATGCATCTGTGAATTCCATTCATCTTTTCCCTAAAAACACTGATCATATAATTGTGTGCAATAAGACATCATCAATATATATCATGACACTTCAAGGGCAGGTGCGTTATTCAATTATGATTGGTAGTTAAGATAGTACAAGATTGGGGGGAAGCATCACTCTTGCTACATTATTTCAATCGAGATGATGGTTTTATTCTAAGATGTATCTAATCTATTGTTAAAGGTTGTGAAAAGTTTTTCATCTGGTAAAAGAGAAGGTGGAGATTTCCTGGCAGCTTGTGTATCACCCAAAGGGGAATGGATCTACTGTGTTGGTGAAGACAGGTATACTGCAAATTAAATGGGTTTTGATCTTCATTACTGTAAAATTTTGACATTGTTAGGAGTTCTCTCTAATTTCTTTGTCACAGTAAATTTTCCCTACTTTGCTAAGAACGTCCCATTAAATATGCAGAAATTTATACTGCTTCAGTCAGCAATCTGGAAAACTAGAGCATTTGATGAAGGTAAGTTTCTGAATTTAAGGATAGTTTAAACCAATTGACCTTTACTTCCCTTTTGTTAAATATTCTACTATGTGTGTTAGTGTTACTTTCTTTCCCTGATGATTTTTCTTAGAAGCAATTCACTTACATCATATTAGTAAACCACTGTGCTTTGTCTGGCGAACAGGTACACGAAAAGGACGTGATTGGTATTGCTCACCATCCTCATATAAACCTTGTTGCAACTTATGGGGCCGACTGCAGTATGAAATTATGGAAGCCATAACCATTCTTAAATGGAATGAAAATATTTTCTCTACCATCTTTTTTGTAGTAGTTTTGGTGTCTTGCGTGGCGAATGACTTGTAATTTTATAGCAATATCTTTTTTATATTTATTTCTGCTACCTGAATCTATTGAAATTAATTATAAATTAGATTTCATTCAGTGCTATTTTTGTTAATATGGTGATAAATGGTGGACATGCATTTCAGCGGTCCCAGACCATTATGGAATTGGTTGATTAAATAAGGATCCAGAGCAATTGTTTCCATTGGAATGTGTGAGTCAATGAGGCCGACCATGGTGTCCAATCTCCTTTAAATATCTCCATTCCAGCCTCTGTATTTATTTCCTTTTATTGCGCCCGCGCCCGCGCCCGTTCACTTATTGCCATATTACTGCTACTGCTGCATAGAGAGAGAGCGAGTGCTTTGAATTAAAACACATTAATTTCATCATCTTCATTGGGTGTTTGAATGTAATGGATATTATTTTAATTGTTCTTTTCAGTCAAAACTCTCGATTGCGTGAGATTCCATGGTCATTTGATTTTGATCCGAGCTCAACTTTTGTGGTAGCTGTCAAATATTAGATTCCCAAGTCCCAAATACCAACCTATAAAGCTCTCATTTAATTTAAAATATCAAACGCAAGCATTTCAACCATAAAATATTTGATTTTACAACATCAATCCCATAAAATCTTTAATTGCATGTTTGTTTGTTCTCTTTTTACTCATAGTCAAGTCAACTCTTTTTACTCATAGTCAAGTCAATCTGGCGGATTTTGGTTTTGCTATAGCAAGTTTTCTCTGCTACCTCTGTTGCTACTACAGCTATTATTATTATTATTATTATTATTATGTTGGTAAGTACGATGATTCATTATTAATTATTATTATTATGGCAAGTATGATGATTTACAAAGGTTGAAAGCATACGAGTCTGGTGAGTGTTATATGTGGTAGCTCTAATTTTTAGAAATTGGTAAATGGCAAACAATTAAGTCAGTGTGTTTCTTTCTGAGGCAGCATAATTCATGCATGAAAAAAGGTTCAAACTACGAGAACTAGAACAGAAATTTGAAACAAAATTACGCGAAATATCAATCAATTCTGAAACCACAGAAAATGGAAATGGAAAAACACTGGAGAGTTACTTGGAAAGTCTAAGACAGAAAATGAGATGAAAAAGAGAGATACCACAGCCCTGTGGAAAATATTTATTGCATGTATTTACTTCAAGAGAGAACAATACAGGTGAATTCATTTACTCCTCTCCACCCACCTCTTTCCTCCGCTTATTAAAATCTTTGGCCACCTTCAAACATTCCATACACACACTAGCACACATTTTCACACACAAAGAATGGCTGAGAAGCAGTTGAAGCTTTGTGGGCTTCTTGTGATGTTGTTAGTATGCAACATGAATGCAGATCTTGTAAGAGGTCAAGAAGATGGAGCTGGTAGTACTGAGAGGAAAGCTTTGGCGCCTGCCTTGTTCATTTTCGGTGACTCTCTGATTGATAATGGCAACAACAACAACTTGGCGTCCTTGGCAAAAGCCAACTATTTTCCCTATGGCATCGACTTTAATGGCGGCTCCACGGGGCGCTTCTCCAATGGTTATACCATGGTTGACACCATTGGTAAATAGAAAACCACTTTCATCAACGCTTTTCAGTTGTGTAAACGAAAATATCTGTTGCATGAAAAAATCTGTTGCATTCAGCCTCGTTTGTTTCTTACATATATGCAGCTGAATTGCTTGGATTACCACTGATTCCTCCATATTCTGAGGCTTCTGGGGATCAAATCAGATATGGAGTTAATTATGCCTCTGCAGCTGCTGGTATCCTTGATGATACAGGAAGAAATTTTGTGAGTAATGTTAAAATAATTTGATGATGCATGACACTTGGGCACATGTTTTTTGGTTCCAACAACCTAGTATATATGACCACGTAACCATGTCTGTTTGTCACCCCTTTTACACTAACATGACAGGTTGGCCGGATTCCATTTAATCAGCAAATTAAAAATTTTGAGAGCACTCTTGATCAAATCACCGGTATCCTCGGTGCGCCCGATGTGTCGCAATCTGTGGCCAAATCCATTTTCTTTATAGGGATGGGCAGCAACGACTATTTAAACAATTACCTCATGCCCAATTATAACACCAAGTATCAGTACAATGCTCAACAATATGCAGATCTCTTGTCTCAACAGTACTCCCAACAAGTCACTGTAAGATACTTAGACTCACACTGACATACCTGTATGTGATACATATACTTGTATTTTCTTGAGTTTTTTTAAAAAAATTGCAGAGACTGTACAATCTTGGAGCTAGGAGATTTGCGATAGCAGGGCTTGGACTGATGGGGTGTATTCCAAGCATTCTTGCTCAGAGTAGCAATGGTATATGCTCAGAAGAAGTTAACCAGCTTGTGCTTCCCTTCAACACCAACACGAAGGCCATGATCAACAATCTCAGCGCTAATCTACCCGGTTCAAGATTTTCTTACGTTGACACTCGCAACATGTTCCAAGATCTCCTTGCAAATGCTGGAACATATGGTACTTTGAGATCTTCAATTTTCTCTCACTTAATCAAGATTTTCAATATTTTGTACTCACTTTTTACTTACTAAATTGTACAGGATTTAGTGCGGTGAATCGTGGGTGCTGTGGCATTGGGAGGAACAGAGGGCAAATCACTTGCCTACCATTCCAGACGCCATGCCCAGACCGGAAACAGTACATATTCTGGGACGCTTTCCACCCCACGGAAGCGGTAAACATATTGTTTGGACAGAAAGCTTTCAATGGGAATACAGAGTTTGCTTATCCCATCAACATACAGCAGCTAGCCAGTCTTTGATCTCATCAATGGACTTTTTTTTTTCTTTTCTCGTGATTCCC
Organism: Primulina huaijiensis; assembly: GCF_012295235.1. NCBI lineage: Eukaryota > Viridiplantae > Streptophyta > Magnoliopsida > Lamiales > Gesneriaceae > Primulina > Primulina huaijiensis. Next base: position 17,110,357 of record NC_133321.1, read on the forward strand.
TGAATTCAAGAGTTTTTAACTTTCCAGAGGGAGCAGACGACGTGGTAGGGAAATGCATCAAAGAATATCTGTTTATTTTACGTGCTTGTGATTGATCTGTTGTCTTTTTAGATAGATCTTTGTAGCTGACGAGGAAGGATATTAAACGGAATTTTAAAAAGTCTAAAAGCTAGTAACGCCCAAGGATTAGCTAATTAAAATAACTGAAAGTAAAATATTGGCAGCTTCAGTAGGATGAAATGCATCCCAAAACATGTGATTGCGCAGGTTTTCACATGGAATTTGAAAAGGCAGGCATGTTAGCATTTTTCTCCTCACCGTACCCCTCAAGACTCTACCCCTCTATTTAAACACTATCTCGACATACAGAGGAAACTCAAAGGTATACCTCATCAAAGATTGTAACGTTTTCAATTATTGTACATCCTCCTCCCAAAACAATCTCATCTAACGTTGATAATTAAAAGAGCTCACGAGAACGGAGAACCAACCATATAACTCCTCTCAAGACCTGCCTGCAAACAGACACACACACACTCGTGCACATGCGTACCAATATAAACAACATCAAATACACACTCATGATAATTAAGTAAAAGGGAACTGGTTTGAGAATTTACCAGGAAGTTGCGTTGGAAGCAGTATCCAAGCTCGGGATCGATTTCAGTGAGGGAATCTTTCCTGTCCAGGAGAGAGTACAAGTCATTCTTGGACTCGGCCAGAAAAAGAAAGAACGAGAAGCCATGAGAAGTCGGGGTGAGAGTTTGCCCGGGTAAAGAAAGTCTCAAGGTATGAAATAATTACGGAAGCTGATCAGATTATTACATACTCATATGAACCCGGACTCCCATCCTAGCCCGAGCAACACAAGAAGACCAAGATAATGGATCAAAGACCATGTCCAATGATAGTCCAGGGACCGAGACCCCTTGTGTCCTCACATCATGGCTAGTGTTCCAGCATTTTTGGTGGCATATCGATTCTGGCCCCACATGTATGAGACAGCATGTCTCAAAATCATTAGCCGTCATCACAAAGAGCCATGTAACAAAACTAAAAGCGGTATGAGTTGTCGGTCCTGACAATGTCAGGGGATAAGACATGGGTAACCGTTTGATCGTGAGAAATAACAGAGCACTGGAAACAAAGTTATCATTACATTTTTCACTGTAAATATTAATGTTTGCCCGATCAATCAGGACATTCACTCAACATTTTCACAAAACTTTCTTTATAACACTTTTCTTTCCTCTGGGTGAATACTCGACTGACTTGAATACGAAACGTCGAAGTGGTTAAGTCAAAAATACTTCCGGTGTCTCACAACGTTATATTTTTATAAAGTGTGCAGATCATCCGGCCCAGGCTTCCCTCTACTCCGCCACTAGTATTCACATGGAAGGAACACGACCACTTAACTCAATAATATTAGGGTTTTTTTAAAAAAAATGATAAATAATAATATTTATATATAAAAAAGTATAATAATAATAAATCAAAGGGGACAGATCAATTAATAAAATTTAAATGGCCCGGCTTCTGTTACAGTGTGTGTATTTATTAGCAGAAAGGGGATGCGTGAGTCGAAGCCAGAGATGCAGAGCTCATCGGAAACAGTATTCAAGGTCGATCAAAGGGTCCACTATGCCGGCCAACCTCAGAGAACCGGAGTCGTCAAGTACGTGGGGCCGCTAGAGGGCTACTCCGGTGCTTGGATCGGAGTAGATTGGGATGCCGACGGCGTCGGCAAGCATAATGGAACTCATAATGGTGTTGTTTACTTCACCGCACGGGGCCACGACACTGCGTCCTTCCTTCGCCCGCATAATCTCAGCGCCGGAGTTTCCCTGTTAGAAGCACTTCAAACTCGCTATCAAACTGCCTCCACGAAAGAAGAAGAAGGTGAGGTCACGCGAATTAGATTTCGTACGTTGTTTCGATTGGGAGGAATTATTGCTTTGTGCGATGTATCACTATAAATGCAGTTCTAAACGCGATCAGCGTATCAACTTGATTGAATTGGCATCGTGTGTGTTTCTGTGTCAACTGAGACGAATGTGAGGCTTCGTGAGATATAGGAATTTATCACATTTGAATGATTGAAAGGTTAAGTCTAGGTGTTGCTCCTGTTATTTGTTTTCCAGAAGTTCATAAGCTGAGTTTATCTGTGATTTTTTTAGTCCAGCTGCGTTGTAAAGTTTTCAAGGTCACTTGTGTGGCTGATCATTATCGTCTGTTTGTATTATCCTCGCTTAGATGAGATGTATGTCCTCTCTGCGAGAAACAATAGAGTGTCCGTCCAGCTTCTGGGGAAAGAGAAAATCCAAGACAAGATGAGCAGATTCGAGGACCTGACAAGTGCGTCATTATTTCATTTGGGAGTTAAGTTTCCTGGTTCCCCTGACCATGTCAGTTCGGTGCTACCTAGTAAGTTGATTCTCTCCCAGTCTGTCTACATTTTCCAGTGTTGTTCTTTCTTTTATATTCAAATCTGAACTCGTGGTGTTCGATCTTACCATTTATTAGACACCTCCTGTTTTATTTATGTGAGCACCTGTCTACAGTTATGCTCTTTGGTATTATACTCATCAGTGCTGTTGTTCGTTTCCCACGAATTCTCAAGTGTTTCTATTGCAGATCTGAAGGAGCTTGACTTGACTGGAAACTTGATTGATAAATGGGAAGTATGTGTTTCTTGCTTGAATACAATGTATCAATTTATTAAGCTTCAGTTGACATTTGTATATGTAGAGAATTATGGGAGTATCAATATTTTTACGTTCTTAAATCTGTGGGCATCATGTTCACGGAACAATCAAGCTGCTCTCATTATTAGAGTATTGACGTGATGACACTTCTGGTTGGAAATGATGCAATTTTGATTTTGTTTAATTTATTTACAATGTGGTTGGAGCATAATTAAAGTCAATTTTTCTTCCATTTGATAATCCTCGCAGGATATAGGTGTTATCAACGAAGGGTTGCCTTCTCTTGAAGCCCTCAATCTTTCCAATAATCCATTATCAACTGTTATAACTACCATACCCAAGCTAACAAGCATCCGAATTTTAGTTTTGAACCACACTGCTGTGACCTGGGAGCAGGTGTAGGCTTATGTTTCTATGTTGCAATATTATTTCAGTTTCTTTATGAAAATCAGGGGATAATTTTAAAGCAGGTTTTGTTTAATATGGCAGGTGGAAATTCTAAAGGATTCACTGCAAAATATGGAAGAACTGCATCTAATGGGAAATAAATTACGAGAAATAACAGTTAGTGCTTAGTACACAATGATGTTTGGAGTTGAATTCTGACTTATGTTATTTGCTTGGTGATGATTGTATGTGTATTTTCCGACAACTAGTTTTCAACTGTGAACATGTGAATCGCTTCACGGCTGTTTGCTTGGTAAAAACTTGTGCTAGATTGCATTAGTTAAAATCACACGGATCATCAGATTAGTCACATCGAATATGCTCACGTTTGGTCTCATGCTCTTATTATCCTAAATGCAATTTCTTGTGTCAAACACCCACCTAGGCACACGTGGTGTTTATTAAAAAAAATATTTTTAAAAAGCATCTTTCTTCTGGGGGAAGGTATTGAATGGACTGTTACCTGTGATGCATGTGCAAGGGGCCACCCATTTTGATCATTGTAACGTGTATCACACTGTAATGCACATCCTGTAAGCATTTATACTCTGAAAAGTTTATATTCGGTCTGGTATTTTTTTCACTGCCTGTCTCAGTGATTACTGTTTTTGTTATTCTTTCCCTGTCAAACTTCTCTTTTTTTGAGAATCTACACTCACATATTATTATAGAATTTTTTTCGTAACATGTTCTTTTTTCTGTCCAGCCAGCAGCTTCAACTGTTGTCCAAGGATTTAATTCTCTGCGTCTGCTTAATCTGGAAAACAATTGTATAGCTGCTTGGGATGAAATCATGAAATTGTCACAGTTAAACAGGTGCGCAAAGAGGAAAGAGCATTTTCCCACCATATATTTATTTTCTACGACTCTACGTTTTTTCAGTGATTTGTGATGCTATTTCATCATGGCACCTGCATTTAGTTTGGAACAGCTATTTTTGAGCAACAATGAGTTGAATCGCATATGGTATCCTGATTGTGGTGGTTATAACCATTTCAAGAGTTTGTGTGGCCTTCTTCTGGGTAACGTTCCAATACTGTGCAATAATATTTTTCATACTTACTAGTTAATACTGCCACTCTTGAGGATTCATCTAGTTTGTTACTTGTTTCAGCGAATAACAAAATTGAAGACCTCGAATCTGTTGATTCACTTAATTCATTCCCTAGCTTGATGGTGAGCATTAAATTTGGGCACTGTTTGAGATATCCTTAATAATTCTGTACATGATCGGCAGTAAAGGGATTAAATGGTGAATGCTATTACCCACACCTGCATATTTTAATTGGCTTTGGTCATGAACTGTGTTGGGAATAGCAAAGAAAGAAAGCTATTACAAAAGTTGGTTGGAGTGTGAAGATCAGGTGGTGTGTATGCATAGCACAACTGTAAACCTGCTTACTTGGTTTTAGGTCTGGCTTCGGACAAACGTAGGACTAACATGTAGTCTCTTGGTCTCATCTAAATCTTACATGATTAATTATTTTAGCAAGAAGGTCTCAGGTTCATATCCTGTCATTTGGCTGTCAAGTAATAGGATAGCCAAAAATCCAGTCTAAAGAATGTACATTTCAAATACTCGGTCCTAATAATGTGAAAGAACCAGATATGCTTCTCAGGCGAGACAATGGAAATTAAATTCCTAATACTGGGAAAGAACTAGCTATATCTCTCAGGTGAGACAATGGAAAACAAATTCAGTCCCATCTTTTAAGTGTGTGATAAATTCTTGCTTTACTTTGCTGTCTTTGCTAGTGATAATTTGCTGTATCAATGAACCTTTTTGATATAATTGATAACATCTGGGCGTTGCATAACAAATGCTTTGTTATGCAGGATGTCAGGCTTTCTGGGAATCCGGTTGCAGATCTGGGGAAAGGTGGCATTCCCAGATTTGTTTTTATTGCACGTTTGAAAAAAATTAAAATATTTAATGGCAGTGAGGTAAGTTTAAGATAACTTATAATTTATTTAGGGTGATTGTGAGGTCATCCTGCTTTGCAGTTAACATCATTCTGATATGCTTTCTGTTATTGCAGATTAGTCCTCGAGAGCGGAAGGACTCTGAAATTCGGTATTGCTTTTTCTTCAGAATGCTTGCCCTAATGCATACATACTATGTTTTTCACTCAAGGGTCTGAGAAAAATATATCTTTGTTAAATTTTCCTTAACAAAACGCTTCTTCAAATTAATTAATTAAAAAAAATCTTCCGGGAAAATTAGTCTGGAACTTAACCAGGGGAAAAATGGGTAGCTGCTGTAACATACATGGGCATGGAATGCATGCTGCTGTTTGGTTGGTCATATCAATTACGATATTCCTGTTACCATCATAATTTATATCCATGCAGATAATGTTACTTAAATATTTTCCTACAGATATGTCCGCATGGTCATGTCAAAGTGTCATGGTGGTCTGGAAGAAATTAGAAGGTTCCATCCCAGGTTAATTTTTGTCAGCTCCCTTTCACCTAGCTACTTTTGGTGTATACGGGAGACCATTGGTGCTACCATATGAAATATATGTCATAAGCTTGACATGGTTTGTAGTGAACAGTGTGTCTTAGTACTTTGTTGATGCGTCTCCTCGTATGCATTGGGTAAACAGGTTTGCTGAGCTTAAAAGTACTCTTGGAATTGAGGATGAAAAACAATCAATAGGTGCATCAGGCAATCAAAAAATGGCTTCTGGATTAATTTGTATGAACTTTGTTTTGAATTAGCTTCCGCTCCCATATTCTATTGTTCTGGAATGATATTATGTTGTTTTATAAGCTAGAATTGTCCATGCAGCTATTTCTTTGAAATGCATTGCAGCTTCTGTGGGTGAAAAACCCGTCCTTGTGAAAAAGTTACCTGCAACTACAACGGTGATACATCTACCTGGCATTTCCCCAAGCTGATTATTTTGATGGGCTTTTTCAAGTGTAAATGGGTGAATATTGTCGCGTAGGTTGGAAAGCTGAAGAATTTGTGTGAGAGTTTCTTCAAGTTAAAATCGGTGAAGCCCGTCTTGTTTCTCCAAGAAGAGGTGGGTATCTCCTTTTTTCTCACCAGATTTTTCTCCCAATCTCATTACTTTCTTGACCACTACTATTTCTTTCTTCGTGGGGTTTATTTTTTAGGGTTCCCCCCTACCTACATTGCTTAATGATGACATGGAATCTCTTACGGAGCTTGGGATTGGTAATGAATCCACCATTCTTGTAGATGAAGAGCCCTGATATCATCATTCATCTCAAAAGTGAATAACCGAATGGCATACATAGATATAATTTCTTTGATCTTTTGTTTATTATGACATCGCTTTTTTACATATTCTTTTCTTTATTTGACTTACGTTGGATACTGAATTTTGTTTGGAGTCCTTTGCCATCAAACTCGATTCATCATCTTTTTATGCTCAACTATATATTTTGGAAATATGCACGGTTTTGACGACGCAGTATTACTTTGAAAAAAAAGTGAAAAGTATAAATTTGGTTTAGTAGCTTGCATGTTTTTTATTTTATGTCTTGTTATCATATAATTTATGATCTTAATATATTAATTTGTATTTATTATTTCGTGATATTAAAAAAATGATGACATAACACTTGAAATTGCATTGACCAAGACATAAGCTGGAGGTTATCCGGGGAAAAAATAATCTCGAACTAATTGTGTCAAACGTTAATCGACACATAATTGTCAATGTTTTTCACGCCTACAAGTAGATGCCTCCCTCAAACTAAATTCTGTTTTCTTCACCGGAGATGCAATGTTGCGCGCATGGGTGAGTCAGAGTAGATTGAAACAACTATGGGTGAGATCAACTCTGGTGTTTCCACCACTTTCAACACGTAGCATGCCACAAAGTTAATCTGAGAAACATAAAATATCGATCAACTGATGTAGATAATGAAACCCATTAATGGATTTTCCATCGCTCACATGGAAATCAACAAACAAGACGATCAGATCAGTAAGAAATTATGGGTTTTTACCGATTCCGACCACTTTTGGAGCAACGCCTTAGCTAGGGGCAGAAAGCAGGAATCTCAAAATTGAGAACGGGAGACAAATCAACAAAGGGGAGAAACCAGTAAATCGCAAATTAAGATCTGTGAGACCAGTTGAATCGGTTCGTATTTATAATTAAAAATAATATTTTTTCATGGGTCGGATCAGGCAGATTTGAGATTTATCTCACAAAATAATAATAATAAATCAGAAAGAAAAAAAAGCAAAACGAAATCAATACTTTAAAATGAAAGAAAAAGTTTTTTTTTCCTTTATTTTTGGTTATGTATATTTTAATTTGTGTAATATAAGCTTTATTGTCACTACATGTCTCACATAGGAGTCATATTCGATCGATTTAGTGTTTTGGAAAAGAAACTGTATAAAAACTAAATTTCGACAAATTATAAGATTAAAACCTAGAATATACCAACTTACATGATTAAAATTGTAATTTTCTCAAAATATAAATTCAACCTCTAATCAAGAAAAAATTTAATGAAAAAAGATAACCTCTCATCATGGAAGACATATTTAAAATTGAAATCTTCATTGTTTTCATACGTAAGTAGATCTTAACAACGAAATAATCAGAGTTTAAGCATCCAAAGCATTTTCAAAAGGTTTATCTCAGAGATTACATTGAACAACTAATTTATTTTATGATTGAAAAATGATTGTCGATATGTATTATATTATACAAAAATCAAACTGTTTTGAGAGTTTATAATTATACGTACGACTAAATATATAATAATAACACAGTAGCATAAATTAAATAATTGATATAACAAATGCAAGTATTTAAATGCAGTTTATCTTTCTCGGTATTTTAGATTCAAATTTGAATTTTAAAAAGAGGTTGAAAATATTAATAAAAAAATATAAGAAATATCTATAAATATTTCTTTATAGATATAGATTATTGCTTTAATTACATATACTAATATATTTAAAAAAATCATTTAATACTATTTCAAAATAATATAGAGAAATAATGAAGAATATTATTATTATTTTAAGAATAAATCAGTTTATGATATTAAATAATAAGGAATTAAATAGAAAAACTAAAAACCAAAGTGGAAATTTTAAATTTAATAAAAATGTTATAAAATTGATGCATACATTAAAATGCAATTTATATTTTTAATGGTCCTGAGATTAAAATTTGAATTTTAATAAGAATTCGAAAAGTGTTAGAAATTTAATTTTTAATATGATATATATGAAGATAATACATCCTAAGTCTCGCACTCTATGAAATGTTTGTTCTTGTCGGCACAATAGTCATAGACCATGTGATTCTTCCTCACATGTTCCTTAAGAAAATTTTGCTGGATAGGACTGAGTTTCCAATATTTTGGCGCATTCCAATAGTACTTTGGAGAGTGGCATCCTCGAGGATCAGAAGAGTCATGCACGCACGCTTCGACCCCGAATCCGCGATACTCAGCCACAAAAGGTGCTTGGCTCCAATCAACTGGCCCTAGCCAAGATGTAAAATTCCATATGCTTGTTTCCACGTGCATCGGGTGCGATGGATAATTCACGCCTAACCTTGCCTTCAAGTTATGGTACACCCTTATTGGTATTTTGTCCACAAAGAACACTATGTGGTGATGGTTCCACAGTATCTCATAAACGTGAAAATCTTCCTTTGGATCGAACCAAAGTGCAAACTGTTGTTCTCTATTTCCACCGTCGTTTGCAAAAACATTCGTACTTAGAATGAATGGCTTCCCATTGCTTCCCAAGAACTCGATATCGACCTCATCGTGACTGCCTCCATTTGGTTGGCCGATTGGGACCCCAGTCAGCTGCAACGATATATATATATATATCAAAGCATATTATATTCATCAGTACTTTTTCTTCATGATCTCAAACACACATATTAATTACATGTATTCATTCATCGATACATACGTAGAAAGTTGTGATTACTCCTGCATCTTTTTTGTTCGGCATCTTCATCTTCAGTCTAAAAATTCCAGAACCATAATTTTTCTTTGAATTGAACCCCGCTCCTGCAATATATTGCAATGTGATCAGGAGATATATACATGGACTGAAATTCATCGATCAATGTTCATAAACAAATCACGAAATTAGGTGAAAACTAACCCGACTGTTGGTCTAACAAAAGTTGGACTTGTGTTCCATTGCCAAGAACTGTAACATGGTTGCTTCCCCAAGTTGGAGAGTAATTCAGGTCGAATTTAACTGTATCATCGATGCTAATTGCCAGTGGATTAAACAAACTAAGAATGAACAAAATGGCTGACAAAACTGGAATGTTACTCCTACTAATATTCATGAAATACCCCATTAAATAATGAGTGTACGTAGGTGCTCCCAGTTGGGTATATATGTTTTAACTAATAAACATGAATTTCGTCAGTGACAGGTATTTATATATAGAGAGACAGAGGCTCACTCTATGTGGTCAAAGATTCCATCAGACATATAATATATATATGTATATATATGCATGTATACAGTTGACTTCTTTCTATATATAACATGATTCTCTTATGTGATTAGCTTGAAGATGTATATGTTCATGTACAGTCAATTAGTTAGCAAATTCAATGAATCAAACTATCCAAAGAAGTTCAATGTTGGTCAAGATTAACCATATCAGAAGCAAATTTGTGAAAGAATAGAATCAAAATCATTATTACTTGAAGACTGCCATGTAGGTTTATAAGATTTTTGGTACATATATATATGTGCTATTTTCATTAATGCTTTTCCTGATGTGATATATTTTGATTTTTTAAGCGCCATATTTACTGTTCAACGGATAAAATTAGTCTTGTAGTCTCAAATGAATATAATCAAATAATCAATAATGTTTTATAGTTCATATAACATTCCAAACAGCAGTAATTTTTTCAATTATTTTCTCACTTGATTTTTACCCGAATCGGTTTCTTTTCATCTTTTTTCCAATTCAGCAATGTTTTCATCGGCTATGATTTCCACAGTTTAATTCTTTGTACTATCGGATTTGGCGTTGATTCTTTTTTTTTGTTACTTGAACTTGTTTTTTGTCAGTGGTCTTCTTATTTGTTCATCTGAGTTTTCACGCTTAGAGTTTTTCTCTCTTTATTTTTGGAAAATCCACTCAGTTTTTCCATAGCTATTTCGTCTAATTTGAACATAAACTTGTGCGGTCACGTGATGGTTCTTACAAATCTTTATGCATTTTCATTGTTTTCCTTCTTTATGCATTTGTCATCATTTCCTTCTTATGTAATTATAATTAGTATGTGACACCCGTGATATGCATGTAATGTTATTTTATGTAATTAATTATTAAATTTTGTAAGTATGAACTTTTGAATAATTATTTAAAATTAATGATATAATCTAATCTTCATACTATTTTAGATAACGCTCAGAAGAGGATAACAATCTTCTACTATCAATTATTTATATTGCATATGTTTCATCTTTTTATTTTAATTTTGATTTAGTTTATTAATTTATTCAAATTTTTGTTTAAGTTAACTAAAAAATTGTCTTGAGGTACCGTAGATTTATAATATATCAACTTGTGTCGGAAGATATCCATACTTTGTTATTAAAACTTGACATGTACACTTGCAACAATATTTTGTTTAAAGATATTCAATTATTATAAATTATTGTTATGAAAAAGCTTGATTAGCTATATTAGACAGAAAATCGTTATTTTCAAATATAATGTATTAGAACTTCAAGATATGCATAAAATATATCAACATTTTATTTATGACCAAAAAAATACAAAATTAATACTACATATAATGAAAAAAATATTTGTATTCACCGAAAACTTAAGAGAATAAGACAAATAACAAATAAACTGATATAACAAAAAGTTAATTATTTAAAATAAATATGTGAAAACATGCAAACTTTATATATGTGATTAATATGAATTTATAAAAAATATAATTTTATATCAAATAAAATTGCTTCCACGTGCATTGCACGTGCACCTTTCTTCAAATTGAGATAAAAGTATCTTTCATAGCCAACTTCCATATCAAATTCTCTAACATTTTCTTCAGCAAACCTTCAATTAGAAAATCAACAACCTGACTGAGAGTAGGAGCATATAGCACACAAATAGTTCTGCCATCGATCCTTTCCTTGATAAAATGTTAGTAAAATTCTATGTGCTAAGTTATCTCATAAGAAAATTGGGTTGTGAACAATAGCAACAGCAGATTTCTTGTCACGATAAACTTTGAATGGTGATCGAGTGCAGGCTTTGCTTCTTCAAGAAATCCTTTTAACCATAAGACACAACAAATTCCATGAACAAGTGTTTTTGCCTTCACATTTTGTTTCTTACTCCTCCTTATGACCAATTTTCCACCTATGTAAATCCAGCATCCACATGTTGATCTTCTATCCACAACACTGCTTTGAAAATTTGTGATTGCAGATTATAGTCAATCCCTAAAATCGCTCCTAATAGAATACCTTCACTGATCCCAACAAATCCTAGAAAAAGAGAACATTTTTTCTATTCAACAAAAGCAGATCTTGTTTCAGAATCAAAGGTACCTTCCACGTCTTTGCTTGGAACATGATGTCTAGGCGTGGAAGAGAATTAACAGAAAAAGAAGGGGGAGAGACTGGGAAGCAAAACGAGTACAAACCTTGAAACTTTCCGAACATTGTTTTGTAGCTTTAAGTGCAGCACCATTTCCAATCAATATACTCCTTTTTTCTCCTTTGCCCAGGAAAATTTCAACCATCCTTTCGAAAGAGTCAAGCACAAGTGCCCACGATTTTGAATTCATTTCCAAAGAAGCACAATGGCAGACACCATGGAACTGCAACAAAATGAGAATCGGTTTATTACTGACAATAAAATTCCATTTCTTACGAGAAATTTGATTTTCTCTGTTATTCTCCAGGTGGCCATATTCATTTTTTGTGTACCATGAACGCAAACTACTCACTATTCCACACTGCTACAATCCAGTTATTTAAAATTTATAATCCAAATCATGTTAAGCTCCTGACATAATTAAACATCATTGTTAAACTTAAACAATTATGTTTATTACCTAACAAAATAAATTGTTATTATCACACATAAATGATAAGTAAGGATGGTAGTTTTTATGATCGCTAAAAAAACACGATTACTCTTTTCAGCTTTAAAAAATTAGTCATCGGTGTTTCTTAACTCATAATTTGTTTCTGCTTAGTTTAAGTAAAATATGAAAGTAAAAGTTATTACAATATTTTGATAAATAAATAAGAATTTTCAGAATATTCTCTGACCAAATAATTTTGATCTTTACCTTCCTTCAGATAAAATGAGATATATAGACTCTCTAAAAAGAGAATTTTCGTTATTTTATTTTAAAAAAACAGTAAAAAAATAATTTATTTATCAAGCTTATGATATTTTTATAACCTATAGATTTAATCACTCGTACAAAAGCATAATTTTTAGCAAACAGTCACTTATTGATAGACATTTCAATGTTCAGAGGAGAGTATGCTATAGACCTTAACCATGCCATTCATCCCATGTAGCATAGACTATTCCTAATAAGGGTGGCCGGGGTATAATCAGTTTTCAATAATGGAACAAGGATTTAATCAGTGGTCTAGATTCAAGAAATACATATCTTCATAGTCATATATTATTTGAAGATCACTCAAATTGGTAATGCTTGTCAACGGTTTCAGACACATCCCAAGTGCAACTCATTCCCTTGGGGAATACAACCAAGTCACCCGCGCCAATTTCAACCGCCTCATCAGATCCATCAGGATACACCTTCACCTTTCCCTTCAATAAGTAGCAGGTCTCGGTTGAAGAGTATGTCCATGGAAATTTGCTTGGAGGACATCCCCACCTTTATTCAAAGCAAACAAGATCAGACAATGTGGTTGTGTGAGAAAACAAATAGAGACATTTTGTAAAGTAACTGAACAGAGTGCCAAATATTGCAACTACAAGCAACCTGAATAAAATTTACAGAACTCAAAGTAATGATCTATTGAGTCCATCAAACATGACATCTGTAATGAAATGATAGAATCCATAAACTGCTGATTTTGTTTTCAAATCGATAAGCCTCGCACAAAGACGGTTGCACAAGTTAGCATTCAACAACTGCTGATTTTGTATTCAAATATTGAAAATCTAGAGGAAACATTACAATGGAGAAAAGTTGTTCTGAATACTTTGTTCCAACTCTTCTTTCTATCACGGCTTCCTTAATTTCTTATTGAATCCACCAAAATGCCGTTCAAGTTTGCATCTACTCCTAGACATCAAAGATGTTCAATATCGATCTATCATTTAATAATTAATAAAATTCAAAAGGGCAACTGGATAATCACATACTAAAATCAGATTAAGCACCTACTAAAACTAAAGCTCCATTTTCCATTCAATTTTCAATTATTCAAGCAACACACCGAACTCAGGCTATCCTAGAAGCACGCATTTCATCAAACGCATGGCGAGATGCAAATCAATTATTTGTCGTGTATCAACCTCAACCCCTCAATAGCAAGACTAACAAAAAACATGCCATCCGGCATCCCAGCTGGAGAAGATTTTTCAAATGAGTGCATAAATACACAAGAGAGCGAGAGAGAGAGATTCACTTGGGCCAAGAGCGAACGCCGAGGTCGGAAAGTTTAGATTCAGTGGGGTTGCTGACTATCTTGATTCCCAATTTCTCCGTTTCTGTTGTGGAGGCGGCCATGACTTTTGCACCTCTATGATCGGTATTGCAAGCGATACGGCGGCGCAAGGTGAACCCTGTCGATGCTCCGATTCTCCCACTGGGACGTAAGCACGCGGGGTTCTTGGTTAGGGTTTTAAAGCTAGGAAATCCGGTAGCTGCTGCAGCTACAGAATTTGTACCAACAAATGTTGCCATTTGGACGGGCGGAAGAAATAAATTTACCAAAATTATTGATTGAAATAATTGTGGCAACCCCACTCTCCTATAAAATAATATTACATTTTTATGTTTATTTTTATTTTTATTTTTTGAAAGTATATAATATATTACATATTCTCATCCACACACTTGTTATCGGTGGTAAACACAGCATCTTGACGTAAGAAATAAATAATATAATATGTTTTTTTTATCTTTAGTATAATTATATATTATTTATTGATAATATAAATTTATAAAAGAAAAATTCATAATTATTTTTTAAAAGTTTTTGCAAACACTATTTAAATCGGATTGTTATCAAAGATGGATTGATTTTATTGATCACAAACTGCAAATTTATGGAATATATAGTATATTAAAGAAAATTATAATATATACTTAGATATAGGATTTTTTTTAGACTTATAGATTTTATTTATAAAATATTTTATCAATTTTATTCCCTCCAACTTTATTTAAGTTTTAATTTCTAGGGAGTCAATTATAAATTATTTATCAAACTACTTTATAATTTTAAAATAATGGGCAAATTAAAGTATCATGCTAAACCAACAGAACTGCCTGAATCCCACGACAATTAGTATGATGCTTAAAGTTTCTAATACACTTATACTTGGAAGTCCAAATGATTGTTCGAAGGAAACCATGTGTAAAACAAATTAGTACAATGAGAGTCAAGATCTGTTTTTTCATTGAATCTAACTCGCAAGTAATTATAGATAAAATTTGGCCTTAAACAAGCTTGTAACACAAAAAAATGTTGGCCATGTCCAGGTATAATGGAGGTGTCGGGAAAGCTATTAAAAGGTCCTCGAGTATTTTCTAATTTCATACATTATGGACGATATTGAAACCAAATCCTTGTTCAATGCAGACCCACCACCAATTCTCTTTACACAATCTGAAAGCCGGGTATAATAAAGCAATAGTTGTGTCAATGCAGCTCTCAGAATTTCCATACCGCATAAGAAGTTACTGAATGAAGTAATCACGTCATTGTGCATAAGCTCTATTGCAGCTTTCCATCTACTCGCGAAGTCCTTCACAATAGGCTCCACCTCAGTCACAGTAATTGGGCGTTCTGAAGCAGAAGTTGGGTCCTCAGCTGCCAACGATGGCGACAGTAAAATAAGCAAATTTTAGAACACTAATTGGTAAAATCTTATTCAAACAAAATAAAACTTTGAGACATACAGGCCCTTGTCTTCACAAACTTGATTAGATCGTTGAAGTGCTCCACCAGTACTTCCTCCTGCATCCAAAACTTCATCTGTCACTACCGCGATCAGCCAAATACACTATTTTAGGTGAACCGAATTATTCACCCTTATAGACATCAAACAGTCATATATAGCAGGTCAAAACTTTACAAAAAAATACTTGAAGCGGTTAGTAAGCTTGTCAAAATATAATTCCACATTTACCACAAAAATGGCTGTATTGTTCTTCAACAGTTCTTCAAAGTGCATTTGAATTTTCCCACCATCAGGAGCAGCTTCCTGATGCATACGAGGAAAACTTGATGAGAATAAACATCTAACCGGTGAAGCTTATCTTACAACGCGTGCAGCAATAAATGTATTTCAGCATGCAAGCACTTGTGAACATAGTTGTAATGCACACATGGCGAAGGAGTAGTGGCTTTCAGTTTTTGATGAACCAGGGTAATATAGACAGGAGTATCCAACCCCTGGGGTGCCACCAGTGTATGCAAGTATGTAAAATAGATATGAACACGGATTTGGGCCTGTAGCCAAAAAGTTGAATTCAACTCCCCTAGCTTAATAATATTCATTTGACACCACATTGTACCTTTAGTACTGCAATTGTCATGTCATAGTTATTTATGAGAAATACTGTCTGCAACTTTGGCCTTGTGAACAATTTGGCAAGCTTGACCAGCAAATCATCAATAGCCATTCGCAATCTTTCCAAGTTTAGCTCAAGCTGTAAGTAATACTTGGTCGGTTTACACAGAAAACTAAGAACTTCGAATAATTATATTCCCATGCTGCAAAAAATAACAAAGGAAACTAAACTTTTGTACCCCTTTACCTGACCATCTCCGTAATCAACATTAAGCTGAACTAGTGAAGCTGTAAATTCGGCATAGCGTCTCATGACATAATGTGGATGTACATCATCCTCCCATAGATTCCGGACAATGGCATTCCTAAGGCTGTTGAGATGCATGTCAAATACCATCTTAAATCGAGGCCATAAAGCAATGTTGACCTGCTCATAATGAGAACATAATGCATTTACGGTCATTGCCAAGAAATAATTTTGATTTTTCCAGCAGAAACATTGACTTTCAGAATTACACCAGAAATGATAAACAGACACTTCAAAAAACATTTCTTATCATGGGATACACATTCGACACTGTGTCAAAGATGACGCATGGCACGGCTAAGAAACTAAAAATAAAAGAAAGGGCACATGTATAATACACATAAAGGGATACATTTTATTTTTATTTTTCAAGGATTAGAAATAAAATAAAATTCTCAAAAACTAATTATCTTACTTTTATTCTTTCATATATAACTTTTCTATTCGAATAATCACATTTTATTTCGTAGGAGCTCTAAAATTGATGCTTAATTGACAATTTCACAAGTGATAATCACCATTATTTAATTTACTACATGATCTGTATAATGATGCTGTGATCGTATTAGAATTTAAGAAACAATAATAAGAAATTAAAACTTTTGGCCTTTGCCCATAGGTATAGTTCTTGTGGCAAAAACATGAGTCCATTTTTCCTTTTTGCTTGTCACAACCATAAAACAGACGCAATGTTTGATTTTAGCTTAAATTTTTTGGGAAAAAGTTCAGAGTAAAGATTTGGAGTAATGTTTTCGGAGTAAAAAAATGTATGTATGGTATTAGAAGACAACTTTTTATGTGCATCAAATCAGGTAAAATTTTATTTTTATAAATGTTAATTTATGTTTGGATTGATAATGGTTTGGATGATGATTATGGGTGAGATATTTTAATATAAAAATATATTTGAATAAAATATGATATAACAATTGAGTATTTTAGGAAGGGATAAAAAGTTGAATAAATTGTAATGATTACATTTGGAGAAATTGAAAAGAAGAAAAATGCTGACGGAAAAAATTAAAATGCGGTGATAGTCTTAGCCTACACCATATTTGCTTAGTAATCACATATGTACTCATATAACACAGTTATCATCACCCCTTGAAAGGTATGAGAATTGAGAACCAAGAAACATACATGCAAAAGAAAAAAAAACTATTAAATTGTTACACAACTCAAGGCCAGAATTGGCAAACTGTGTAGGCAGAAATAACAAATAGATTTATCATAAGGTTCATTCAGAAAAGTCCGGGATACATACCTTATCCAAATATGAATCTAGGCATGGTATTCGTCGTCGAGACATTATAAGCTGAGAGGAAAATAAATTAACATTAAAAATAGACATTAAATCTGGGAATTAATTTTTAACTTGGCAATTATTTAATGTCAGTATATGCATTCAAGAGCAAATTTAGGAACTGATCAGATGCAGACATCAAACTTTCACATCAGGTACTGGCAACACAAGCCAGATGTCATATCTGCAGATAAAAAACATCAATTTCTTGAACCACCAACAGCAAGTGAGTGTTAATGTTCGTTGATGGCATGAAAAAATGCAGAATGAATAAAAGAGGAAAAAAGTTCATATTCTATTTCATGCAGAAATAGCTGCCACGGACACAAAGGTTAACCCCAGGCCCAAAAACGTTCATATCCTTTTGGCACTCGAGCAGTTGTCTGGAGCCAAACAAAAAGGAACTCTGGATAGTAATAAAATATTTACATGTTCTTAAGCACGCAACATCCAAACGTTCACGATCCAACCATTGTGTCAACACAGTTAATCATCTCATAGAAAGATAAACACATTGAATATAAAACAGGCTTTCAACATCGCTAAGTCTTAATTCTGAAAAAATGAGCTTTACCTGCCTCATCAGTTTATAAAAAAGTATACATCAGTACATGACATGTTGAAAAATGGATTCTATAAATATCAACATGCAAGAGGAGAGAAAATTTAAAGAGACAAATTCACTCAAATAACAAAATAAAAGGGTTCTCTAAGAAACATATGAAGACAGAAAGATAAAATTGTGTTGCATACCTGGTGCTGGTATATAATGCGGATCATCAGCATCAAACCAATTGCATCAAAGCAATTAGAGAGAATTGCATTTAAATGTTCATCAATTACTGAGAAGGGCCCTGATAATCCAAGCACGAGGCATTTCAGAAAAATCATCATCGTAAGACAAATTATGCATTAAAAAGATGTTATTATTGAATTATGTATTCTGGTTGATAGTTTTATTTTGTCAAGTATACTATACCATCACTAAAAGGTTTGACGCATACTCTCATACTACCAAAAAGAATATTAGAACGTTCTAGACGATGGCAATTGTGCGAACTTAAATACAGTGTAAATTGCAAATACCTGCAAATATATCATAAAACATAGATTCTTCGCCAAAGAATTCGTCACAGAAAAGGTATCTGAAAGATGAACAGGTATATATCATCATAAATGTTCACTGTAATACAATATAAGATAGGTACATCCTATAGAAGAATTAACAGCTATGTTATACATTTGAAATATAACAAAAGTTGAAACAGAAGGAGAGAAAGAGTCCGGAAATACTCTGAAGCAGCAGTATCCATAAGCAGCTTGTGCAAGCTCCTGAATAAAACTTCATAAGGGTACTTTTTACCGCTGGCTTCGGCTATATGTGGAATCAAAGCAGACTCATCTATTTCCTGCCATCAAAAGAGAATAATATATCAGTCAAATATTCACTTCTGAGAAACCAGCTGAGAGAACAGTATCGTATACTCCAAGGAATGTCAATCACAATATTGATTACATGTACACAGAAGTTGATTATGAATATAGGTGACAGGATAAAGCACAACTGCAGGCGATGACAAAATATGTTTCAACTCTTAGATCCATACCAATACCAATCAGTATTTATCTTTTGTCAGTTTCATATATGCTCTGAGTTGATTCTCATCTCACAATATAGTAAAGGAGAACACCTGTAGGAATATTGTAAAGAAGTTAAAAGGCAAAAAGATGAACTTATAAACAAGATGTGGGTATTTGGATGAGAAACAATCCAATACTTAGTCACAGATAATTTTGTCTTGATTTTTTTGTTACTTGTGTGTGACTGGTTGTTAAATGACAATTAAATAGCAGTTAATTTACTCAGAGGAAAGATGTAAAAAAAGACGAATGAAAATACTATGATCACCAACCAGAAAAGTATGAGCCATCAATTATAGATTTGCTAAAACTGAAGCAAAAATTCTGAGAGCTCTCACGTTTAATGACATCAGTACAACAGGACTTAAGTTACAGGTGAGTGCTTAAAAAAATTTTGCATCAAAAAATATGCATCACTCATAAATCACATTAAGCCTTTCAAACGATGAAGTCAAAAGATACTATACTGAAGACAGTAACATAATGTATCATCCAAAAAACAAGCAGCTTGTCATATTGTCATAGTTTTGAGAAGAAATAATTTAGAATAATTTCTTCTGGTGACAGAAAAGACCTTGAGAACATTTATCCTTTCTCCCAAAGCAAAAACAGCCGACCGGTTTTTCAAAGGCTCTCTTCCTCGTGAGAAAAGACTGGTGTTTCTGGTGTCGACACCAATTAAATCACTTGACGATGCTATATCCAGTTGCAACTTCTCTAATGCTTGAATATAAGCTCGGATTTTTGTACCAAGGACCTGAAAAACAGAAAAGGCAACTCTATAAGAACCTGGCCACTTTAAGAGGAATAGGATACGAGTGTCCATAAGCCTTGGCTGTACATGGGAGTTTACCATCAGTACCGGCCTCATGGTAATATTGATAGGTACAAAGTTACATTAGTTGCAGAAGGGTTCACAAAATAGATCATTTTTAAATATTTTCTCCTGCTGTTCTCCTAAATTCAATTCAAGTCATTCTCTTCATTGTTATGAATAAGGAGTGGGTCAAGAATGCCTTCTTATATGGTGACTTGTCAGATTGAGTATACATGAAGCAACCTCTACGACATGGTCTTGAGGGGAGAAGATGGTGTTCAAACTTAATAAAGCTATTCATAGTTTGGAAAAAAGTCCACGTGCATGGTTTGACAAATTTTATATGGTTTTGATTGGATTGATGGGTTTCAAATCCCCTGATTTATTTGGGTGGACAAAATTCAAGTGAATTTCAAATCCTCTCACTCCTTTCTCAAGTCAAATATTTTTCTCTAAATCAAACTCATCAATCTAAGTGCAACCTAAGGGTGTGATGTCTATCGAGTTTCATTGTTAGTATATAGATCACTCTACATTTTTTTGTCGTAGTTCACTTGGGACATTAACACTAATTGATGTTGATGATAGTCTTTTGACTGATAGTTATATGACTTGTTACAAATAAGGCAGAAAATATCCAAAACCACATTTTGTGACAAAAGAAATAATTGCCTAGATACATTTTTATGATGGAGATAGCTCATAATAATTCTGTGTTTGATCTAAACGGAAGTATAAATTTGATATTTTACAATAACCAGATATTTCGGATGGAAGCCTGAGACATAACTATGGATATTTACTCTGACTTTTGGGACAAAGATGGAGAAATGTTCGCAGACACATCATAGTATCGTCAACTTGTGGGAAATTTTATATTTTTGACTGTTATCAAACCTGATATAAAATTTTCTGTGGAAGTTGCAAGTCATTTTATGCAGAAGTCTAAAGGTTGAACATCAGAAGGCTGCCAGAAGTTTAGTTGTTTATATTAAAAATCTCCTACAAAAACTTGCAACGTAGAAATAAATTGATAATGAACATTTGAAACTCAATTGGAAAACAAAATAGCAAATAGAAAATCCATATCAGGTATTGTAATTACAATGGTAGAAATAGGGTGTAGTAAAAACCACAACGTGGTTTCAAGGTTTGGGCTGAAACAAATATAAAACTATCTAATGAAATTACGAGGTTGAAGATATTTACATAGATGAAGAATTTTCGGCTCCAACATCCGCTGTGACAATCAGGTGGCTATCCACATTGCTATTTACTAATAATTTGTGATGTTGTAAGGAACAAGAGAATCAGCATTAAGTTTACATCTTTCTGAAAACAGAACGTTGATATGTCATGAAGGATTGGCAGTTGCATATTCTATCCTTTTGTTCCAAGATGGGCATTATCAGTTTATAGGCTCCAGCGAGGGAGAGTCCTAGATAACATTTTTATAAAATGTATTTATTTATAATGTGAGTTGTGTTCTTAGGTGTTATAATCATGTAGGCCCGATAATTTTTTATTTGCATTTTATATCTCGAATGCACGAAAGCTATGAACAATTTTTCATAATTCAATAACTCTTTTTCTTCTCATCAAACAACAAAAAGGAAGAGATGGCGTCATTCAATTTTTTTGAGATGATATACATAGATGAGGATTGAGGCAATCCACTAAATGATGTTCGATGACACAAGCAATAAATATTTGTTAAATTATTACGGATGATTTACCTTGTTCATTGTGTCAACGTACGCAGCACGAACCTCAAGATACACCTCTTTCCCATGCTCCTTTAGGAACAAAATCACATATCTACAAATATTAAAAAGTTATACAGGCTTCCACCAAGTTGGGATAATATACCAGATCGCTTATAATTATTAAGTGTTCGGTACATATTTAAATCTGAAGCTCGTTCAGGCGAGTGACAAAGTATTCCTCACCTGATGAATAACATTGTTGAAAATACACCACTAAGATTAGAGAACATCTGAACAACTATTTTAAACAGAAAATGAAATCAACAGCCAGGATAAATGAGCATCTTCGTTGAATCTACAGGAGTCACTTGTACAAATTTTATTTTATTTATTTGCAAATTATAAGTATGTTGTTGCCAAAATAATTTAAATTTTAAAAGACACTTGATGGCACCAACTCCAGCTCAGAATGCAAGAAATAATGAACAATAAATACTTTTTATTTGTCAACTTTGCAGTTATACATGCAAAAAATTGTTTTGTTTTCCAATATTAAATACTTAATCTAGGATCCGATCGTCCGAACAAAACAGGTAAATAGCATACAAACTCAAATCAAGAAAAACACGAGCCAGATTTCTTTCCATATCTGTAATAACTAATAATTATAATGACAAATTCAACAACAGTTAATTCACAATTCAAAATTAAGTTTTCAAACTTATATTCAAATCAAAATACATAATTACTTCAAACAATAATTCAAAATCTTCAATTTCATAAACAAATTGTTATGATAAAACTAAATTCTACGACTATTTATTTTAATTCATTTGTAAAGTGCATAAACGCAACTATAAAAATTCAAAGTCAAAACTCATCTTATCTCCAAGTTGATATAAATCAACAACCAAGTTTTAAAACAAAAGACTGTTTCTTTTAATAGTCATCTGAACATAATGTAGTTTTCATATTATTATTATTCTATAGCCTTTAAACACCCTGAAAAACCTAAAAACAATTTAAATCTTAGGTTTTCACAGATTTACCTTAAGATACACATGAGAGACCAAGCCATACCAAAAATGATTTGGTTGAACATTTAAGGTTTGAAACAAATCTCAAAATCAAAACTTACTTCTTCTAGCCCAACAAAAGAACGACTCAATATAATATATTACTAAACTCCCCACGTTGTAAAGATTCCAAAAATATAATTTTAATTGTATAAATGATGTACTAGAAGAATTATGGAGGATGGAAGGAAACTAGAGTTGAGATGTGAGGTTTGTAAAGAAAATTAGACAAGTAGGAAAGATTAGGGGATATTTATGGGCATTTAATTATTTTTCATAAATTTTAAAAATATTAAAACAAGTTTCCGCGTATCCACATCTTGTTTGTTCCTAATTTTCGGACGTGGAAGTGTCATTTTGCACGCCCAATTTGTTCACCTATGACGTGTTCAGCTACTTGTTCTTCTAGTGTTCGTGCGTAAACATGATCATTCCAATTTCAATTCTTTTTTATCCTTTATCATTTCCGAGGTCAGTCAATTAATTAATCAATTTAGTCTTTAATTACCAAATCCAAAAAATTAACAACCTGAAGTTTGATGCATTACCCAGAATACAGAGCACGTCAGTTCAAATACCCATCTTTACTGAGAAAATCTGTTTTTATGGATGTTTATTTTGTACAAGTGTCTTGATAATTGGTAAAGGTTAACTATTAACATAATTTCAAGACAACTTCAACGAAGAACTCGAACAGCTCAAAGTACCATCTTTACTTGTGAAATATGTTCTTACGAATGTTTAATTTCCATAATGTGATGATCAGTAAAGATTAAAATGAACGCAATTTCAAGTCAATTTCAGCCTCAAATTCAGCTACACAGATTATTATCCATAAACATGTTGTTCATCTAGAACAGACATGCTTACAACAATATTTGTCAAGTATGGCATCTAAAATGACCAACAAAACCAGCAAAGAGGACTCATATGGAGCTAATAAACAATAGCAATAACAACAGAATGCCTCGAGAAGGGATTAGGAACTGAATCATTTCGAAAAAGCTATGGCAAAGGACAATTGTAGAGTTTCAATTCCAAAGTAGCTTACTTGTATTTTAGAAGAACACCTTGTTGAAGGATCTGAACATTTGTCTTAGGCTTCCTTAAAGCATTGAGTTTTTGTACAATGAAGTCAAATACCTGATAGAACAGGCCAAAAAGACGAAACAGATGGATCAAGTTTTATATTTATGGAAATTCAAAAATGAAAATGGTCAAATGACAGCAGGTCTGAACAACAACAAATTAACTACAATTGAGATCAGCTACTTAGACTTCTTAAAATAAATGATAGAGAATCTAATGTATCTTAAAACTAACCAGTCAATCAAGTCATGGAGAAGAACGATAGTCATTGGTGTTTTATAGATAATTGTATATGATATATAATGTTTAGGCTTAAATATTTATACAATCCTGATGTAATTAAGCATCTGTGAATCTTCTGGGTTCTGCCATCTTCAAGCGTACAAGGGAGCACCCCATCAGTACCCATGAAATGTAATTTTGAGAAAGGACTTAGTAAACGAAAACAAATGTTGTCATTTATTGAAATATTTGTTAACTATGTAAAAACAATAGCAAGAAAAATGATCCAGCAATACATTCCCAACGTGAATAAAATCCAGATTCTACATACCTTAGAAACTGCTTTCTGGCGAAGTTTTTCTAATTCAGGTTGAACATCACTCAGAGCTTTTGAAGTCTTCACGATGCTATCAATTTCGACAAACTTCAGCTTTTTACTAAGAATCTCAAGGGTTCTCATATATTCCTCATTCACCTAAAGATATTAATTAACAAACTAGTGTATAAACGACATACACTGAAGTGCAGTCAAATCATTCAGTAATAGCCGAAAATGACCGCAATTTAATAAGAATCAAAACATAAAAATTGGTCTTGGGTAAGCAACTGATTAAATTATTGATCTTGTAATCCACATTCAATTACTGCAAATTGTACGACTGAAATTTCAGGCAAAAAAATAAAATCCCATTGGAGCCAGGATATTGTAGACCAAAATCCCTCATAAAAAAGACGAAAGCTACACCAATTATATTCGGGGACATGAAGCCGTATACTCATAGATTGGGCCATTGGGAAACAGATTACAGAGTCCTGTCTTCTAATGCACAAACAGGAATGAATTCAATACTTGATGTCCAACTTGGCGGAAACAACTTTATAGGCCCTTACATGGTACAATCTCACAACCCAAAGAAATAAGAATCCTGAAACCTAGACTTCAAATTAACATATTACAATAATCTTTATTCTCCTTTCAAACTCTCTTAACAAGATAAAGCTACCAAGATCAAATAACTCATACCGGTAAAATGCTTAGAGTTTGAGTCATCATGCATTAGATGGAAATGATGGATAGGAATGTTAACATATTTCACAATCAAGCCACCATTCATCAGACAACTATGACATTACATTAGTAGATAGAACATCAATATTGATATTTCAAGACCATACATATAAAATATCATAATGAATAATAATTAAAAAAAAACATCTATAATGCAATTATAGAGATGCAGTTGACATACAAAATCATAGGTTACAAGTTCTTTTAAATAAAAAACCAAAAGTACCAAAAAGGAAGAAGAGGAGAACTTAACGAAAGTTTGAAGTACCTCTCCATCAACTATTATATCAATCATCCTTGGTGGAACAATGATGTCCTCAACAAATTTTGCTAATTTAGATTCTGCTGCCTGCTAGTTACATGACAAAAGCCCATATGATACCAGAAATACAGGGGAAAGATAACAAAATGAAGCATCTAAAAGGCTGTGAAAAGATTTTGCTGGAAACAATATTCCATCCATGAAACCACCAACTTTAACATGAGTTGTACACAAAAGCAGAAAAAAAACAAGGATATAGAGGAATGCAGATTCTACTAATTCCTATCGATTTTATGAAATGTTCGCTTTCAAATTCTAAAGAACCATGATGAACCACATTACCTTCCGATTTTTCAATTTGAGTCCCATATCCATAGATCTTTCCTGAAGAATCTTTATATCTGAACTTATAGAACCTATCTCATCCTGGAAAAAATGATAATAAAATCTGAGAACCTTCTGCTGCAACTTTTAGAGACAATCGCAGCAGCATCAATAATTATTCACCTGATTCACAATAGATTTTATTCACAACACTTTATTATAACAGCGTTAAAAAAAATAGCCATATAAAATTTAGCAGAAGAGAATCAGATTCTCCCTCTTTTAGCAATCAAATTGAACATTTCGCAATCCCACCGTGTTAATTTGCAATAGTTAACCACCCAATCACAAGCCCATGCATATTCAACCAAATAGATCTGGGACAACTATTAAAGAATAAACATTATCTTCACTTCGTGGAATCTGATGTTCCCGGCAAGTGGCGACTATATCATACTAAGCAAAATGAGAAGTATCAGAGCCAATGTCTGTAACAGATACCTGGAATCCACTAAGTAAGATTTCCATTTGTGACAGAATGGTGTCACAATCATGAATTTGATCGTGAAGTGAGATTAAATTGTCACTTTCTTTAATGTAATCCTGGTCAGGTGAAAAAACGCACCATAAGAAAGCTAAATTTAGTTTTCACTTACGAATACATATTAAGATACAATAAACAAGGCCATATTGAAGGTGGATTGGACAGAGCTTCAGCACAGTGACGCCTACTACCAAAACCGTGTCTTTTTCTTTTCTTCTCTTTTCTTTCTTTTTTTTTCTTTGAAATTTTGGCATGCAAAATTCAAAATATGATACTCTTCTTGTGCTGAACCGTGTCCCAAAATGAGCGTATTTCAAACTCTTTTGAGAATCAATTGAAGTGCCAGAAACTCAGGATGGATAAATTAACTTCACAAGAAACATGTGATGATGTGAAGCATCAATATCACGAAATGTTAACATATACATGAGGAGCTAGTGAACTGAATCAGAAACCTCGATAGACTCCAATTCAGTTTGGCGTAGATTATTCTCAACATCCCTGGTGTAATCCCGCAATTTCGTACCTTTAGAAAGTATCATAGCAACCACCTTAAAAATAAACACCACAAAATCATTAAAATGTCAATTGGAAGAAGACACCAGGTGCTATCAATGACTGTAGTGCACAAATGCTGTGTGCGTACATCGTCACTTTTACAACCTTGAAGCTCTTGATCCAGTCCCTCCAATGAGACATCATCGCTATTCCAATAAAAAAAACAAAGGCGGGCAAAAAATTAAAAATAAAAAAAATTATCAAAACCCAGTATATGCATACAGACTCGATCAAGTAAATGATTTCGGGAATTCAGAACCTGGCTGCATCATCTTCAACAGTCAATTCCTCAACGAAGGTTCCCAGATCCGTCGTGGTTCTCGATCCATTATTAGCCTCAACCTATGCAAATAAGTCAGTATAAATGCATTTTCTGATTCACACAGACGTAGCTTTAAAATGCAAAATCTGCAGCATGAGATGAGAATTGGTTACAGTTCGATTCGAAACCGCATCAGCCATCTTCTCGGATGTCTTCGCAGTTGCAATAGTATGTATCAGACTCCAATGGAAACAGATGTAGCCGTATTGACACGAAGAGGAAATGTAAGGAACCAGATGCAGTCAGAAGACCGATTTCAGAGTAGATCTTCGCCCGTTATTATTTTCATTATTATTATTATTATTGGAAAACCGGATCTTTCTTTAAACACGGGTGAGCCTTATAATTGAAAACCGAGCTGGAAAGATGGACCTATTTCAAGCAGGCCCATCCAAATTGAGTCGTCAACTCGGGTTTGGTCGATCCGATTGTCGGAGCCAAATTATTATTTTTTTTTAATCATAACATAGTCAAGTTGCAGAGTTTATGATGGTATTTTCCATTCCCAATCAAAAGAAGAATTGATCAATGGTCAATTTTTGAACAAATAAATAAATCAAATTTAAAAAAAAAACCTAAAGTTAGGGATTTATCAATGAGTAATATTGCACCAATACCCAACCAAAGAGCGACTGCAGTACCGATCAAAAAGACGGTTGTCGCTACTGGACGACGAAATGGATTTTGGAATTTATTAACATTCTCTAAAAAAGATACTATTAATAATCTTGAGTGTAGAATGTATTTTAAACATGGGTCAAATCTCAAAAGCTCCAATGTCAAACATCATATAACTATGGTCTTGTAACAAAAATAAATTTCATTGATTTTTTAAAAAAAAAATGGGTTAATTTAGTGTATCATTTTTAAACCTATTAACAGAAATCAAATCGATTTAACTGATTTTTATAATTAAAAAAATACAAAATGACGAATTAACTCATTTGGTCGGTTATTTCGATTTAACCGAAATTTTGGTCATCTCTACCTTTAGTACATTGATGACAATTTCATTATAATCCAATTGAGATTCAATACCTAACATGAATGGATAAGAGTGAGGAGGGATTTCATGATCCCGCTTAAAAAATCGGCGGTATAATAATATCCTACTTATACCAGATTAAATTATATATATTCGTTAATTCTAATATATTTTTGTTGAATGATATTATTTGGATGAAATGAATAAAATTGTTAGGATACAATTGATTGGTATACAATTGCTGTTATTTTCGTAAAATTTTGGGTAAAAAAGTTTATTTCTAACATTTTTTATTTCTTCTATTATTATTTTTTGGAAATAAAAATATAGATTTATAAATTTAAGTCGAAGGATATCCATCAGATATCAAAGAGGTAGGGGAGCAACTCTCTTCAATCAAATAAGTAGGGAGAACAACTCTTTCCACTCGATCAGACATAAAACCAATAGCCCTAATTAAGGTATGGGGCCATTTGATTCCCTGATCGCGATACAAAAATAAAAATACAATTAACAAAGTACAATGAAAAGAGCTCGTACTCATAAAAAAACCAAACCAACACTATAAGAATTTGAATTGGGATTATTAAGCCAACAAATACTATTTTGGCATGAGATTCTATTATTACATCATGAATTCGTTGAAGAGTTCTAACCTGGGATACTTCCATGAACCGCATCTACCGACGTTCATTGATCGTCACGAAGTACTCAACCATAACCTGCATTATATGATGTTTAGTTTACTGATTTTTATATTTATTCTTTTTTGTTATAGTTTTCTTAGGATTTGGTAAATATATATAGTTTCATCAAATAATTCGATTTTGAAAAACGATTATATATAATAATAGAATATTTGGGTATGATATGAATATCTGATATTCTGAAGGGTGTGAGAATGATTATGAAGAAGGATATTAGTATGATAAATGAAAATGAGACAAGAGATATATATTCCCTAAATTGTACACATCGACATCCTTACTTAATCGATTACGAAACTATCAAAGAAAATTGAATTACCATAATATGGATAGCATTGAGACATGACAATGGAAGATATTTCATGCAAGGACCATGAGAAGAAGGTTAGTAACCAAAACACAAATAAATAGTCATCGACTTCCGGGAAAGGGTAGAAGTTCACAGAAGCAATAACTGTAAATGGACATAATCAAAATAAATTATAAAATCTATAATAATTAATAGGAAACAAGTAGAAAGTGTGTCATTCTATTCAAGTTTGTTGGCTTAATGTTACACTTGAAATGTTTCTACTCTATAATGATATGTCGAAATTTTAATATTTGGATTATCAACACATTATGTCAATTTCATTAAATTATGATAAAATCACATAATCTAATGAAGTTGGGCCATTGAGAGAATAACTCGAGATAGAATATATACCAACTCATAACTTATAAGAGATATATACATATTGAGTAGGTCTCTTGTGAGACGGTCTCACGAATATTTATCTGTGAGACGGGTCAACCCTACCGATATTCAAAATAAAAAGTAATATTCTTAACATAAAAAGTAATACTTTTTCATGGATGATCCAAATAAGAGATACGTCTCACAAAATACGACCCGTGAGAGCGTCTCACACAAATTTTTGTCATACATGCTCTACATCTTCAAATAGGAAAATGTTGTTGTTTTTTTAAAAAATTATACAGAAAAAAACCCAAAATATTTGGCAGCATCATAACATTTTTTAAAAATATATTATGATCAGTCAAGATCTAAACTCATGAGAGTAAAAAATGTCTCATAGAATAGGTATTAAAAAAAAATAGAGAAAAATGAGAAAATTTGTAAAATTAACTTAGTAAACAATTTATTTTTAAGAAAATGTCATCATCAAATGTATTATATCATTTTCTTAAAAATATAATTGATGAGAGTTTATAAAAATACTCCGAAGAAAATGTGCAGTATCTAATATTTGTTGTCATTTACCGACATATATATTTTTTATTTCTTTCATAATCTTTCTTTTTTTTACTCTCCACGACTTAAACAATGGAGGAGGGATCACACCCGGAAAAACCCCTGCATTCCCCCCGGAAAGAAAGGTCTTGCCACAAATCGCTTCCAAAAAACATGAAATCCACATTTGAAAAAAAAAAAAATAAAAATTTGAAATCCTTCAAATCTTAGCCGTCAGAAAAAATCGATCAAAGGAACAAAGTCGAACCGTTAGCTCTGAGAACCGGTCCATGAACAACCAAACCAACAGCAGTTAAGCCCGCCCTTCAAACCGCCGGTTCGGAACCCGGCCCACGTGCACCGCGTATTCTAATTCCAGAATTTTTTGTTTTAGTCCATTGGGTATTCTTCTCCGCACATCCTTTCAATTAACCTCCATTTCCAGACTTAATCCTGTTCATTACTTTGGAAATTTTAAATATATATAAGAAAACCCAAGAGTTTGGTTTTGATTTGTGATTGTGAAAGCGGGGCTGGATCTTCTTGTCGCGCGGTCGCCGTAGCTGATCCAGGTTCTTCATCTTCTGACCCCTTCACCGAGTTTAAGTTTTCGAATTTCTTCACCTGCGATTTAAGAAGTTTTCCCCTTTTATTACAACATTTTTTGGTTGTGTCTGGGAGTTAACTTTTGCCTTCAATGATCGACTTTTCAAATTACCGTCTCTAGTTGTTGTCCACCTTGATTCGTGCAATTCATTTTTAGCTGATATGATCATGATTTTAATTGATATTTCGTCTCTGTCTTCTTTTTTCCTTCTTCACCATTTAGGTACAGGTTTTGGTGAGGCTGGTTCAATTTTCTGGATGCACCAAAAATAATTTGACCGTCTCTATACCATCAAAATGGGGCATTGCTTAGCTAAGGTACCGTGTCAATGCTCTAAGTTCTCATGTGAATTTATCCTTTCCTTGCATTATTATTTTGGAGGTCCCGGCCAGCTGTCTCTATTGCCCAAATGCATATTTATCCGTTGCATTAGCAGTCTCTTCATTATTTTGTCTCCCGAATTATGGTTGAATGATTCAACTGCTGTTGATGTAGTGATTATATATTTAAAAATACCCTTTTCTTTTTCTAAGCTAAAAGCATTATATATATAGTTTTTTTATGCTACATCCATCATGTATACTTGTCTTATTTGATGTGAAGAAATATAAAAAAATTGAAATGTGCACAATTGATATGCAACATATCAAACTATATATATATAGCATCTGATTTGGTCCAATAGATACACGTGTTGCAAATAATGATTCACATGTTAGTTTTTGTTATTCAGTACAGATACCTAGAGAACAGATACTGTAATAGTTTTATTCAGTCTTGTCAAATAAATGACGGGTCTTCGTTTTCTTTTGTTACCTACTCTCAGCTCCATAAATGTTTGCTAATTAATGGTTTCAATATCTATCATATTTTGCCATCAATAATCGTCTGA
Source organism: Primulina huaijiensis (assembly GCF_012295235.1). NCBI lineage: Eukaryota > Viridiplantae > Streptophyta > Magnoliopsida > Lamiales > Gesneriaceae > Primulina > Primulina huaijiensis. Next base: position 17,141,932 of record NC_133321.1, read on the forward strand.
ATGACGTAGAATCTTAATTGTGTTTTACCTATTAAATAAAAGGTGTTCAATCCTTGGAATTTTAAAATTCTTCCACGTGTTATAGCTGTCTAAATGGTCTTACTGGTGTTTTATCACGTCTTGTGTTGTTGTACCTTATAGTTTGATATGCTCTGTGAAATGGAGATCATTTTATTTGAAACTTAATAGGCTACAAATGATGGAAATGATTCTGATCATAATGTTGAGTTGACTGGTGGAAATGTGCACCTTATCACGACAAAGGAAGGTTGGGAACAAAAGATGGCAGAAGCTAAGACAGATGGAAAGATTGTGAGCATTCATTCTATTTTATTTGATTCTATTTTTTGTCTGAATATCGTAAGTTGCATTATTGGGTTGTTCCAAGAATGTGATGGCGTCTAAGCACCATATCCGTTCATTTATTTAACAGTTAGTCAAAAATGTGTGTTGGCCTTTTAATACGAGCACTTCAGATGAGCTGTTTTATCTCCTGTTATGATTCACATGTATTATATAGCGCAACGGGCAACTGGTTTTAAATTTTTAGAGAGTGTCAAGTATATGTGTTACTTTAAGGAAAAACCTTAATGTTGTATTGTCCATTCTTGGTCTCGTAATTTTTTTTTGCAATGCAATAAGAAATTTCATAGTTTCAATCGCTCTTGTCTATCCATAATTCTTGACCAGCTCTTCCATCTCTAATGTCGGAGCTTCTTTTGACTGGGTTGTGTGATACACTTAACTTACCACCATGTCCTTCGAACAATTCTTTATATTGGACATTCATCTGTTGCTAATAAATCATGAATGCAGATCTGCATCATACTTGTGATTCGTTATTGAACTTGATATCAAGAAAGTGAGACTCGCATGCATTAGCTAGCACAAAATTCTTGTCAACTTATATTCTTTCATAATTATTAAATTCATCGCCACCTCAAGTATTTTCCTTGAATTGTGACTCTTTTTCACATCCTCTCACCTAGTAAATTTTGTCTGTACCTTAAAATGCAAAACATGTCACCTGAGTCATTGATGAAGATTCAATGGGGATATTTGAGGTTCACTGATCAATATCCATACTCTTTCTGCTTAGCCATGTAAATATTTCCTTCTTAACTTTTTGGGAAGAAAATGATTGATTCTGATTTTAACGATATGAAAGTCTCTCCCGTTGTACTGAAACAATGGCTATAACCCTAGTGTCTTTGGAGTTATAAAAGAGTATTGTACCCATACGTTTCGTTGACTTGTTCCCCCTTATTTGTCTTGTCTTTAACAATTTTTTGTTCCATTGAGGTAGCATTTTGTTATTGTTATATGTTCAACCCCAGCGATCAGCTGCATCATGCTTCATGTAATCAAACATTTCCTTGTTATGTAATAGGATTTTCATGTGCAGGGGAGCACTATCATTGCATATATGTATGTGCTTTTCAATTTTTCAATGCCTCAATATTCAGGGAGACTTATAGGCTTTTACTGTGTTCTAACTTATATGCCTGTACCTTGTATTTTCTGTCTAACAGTTGGTGATTGTGCATCAGGTAATCGCCAATTTCAGTGCTTCATGGTGTGGCCCTTGCAAACTTATTGCACCTTTCTATGCTGAGCTGTCTGAGAAACACCAATCTCTAATGTTTTTGACGGTTGATGTGGACGAGCTTACTGTAAGTTTTGCATCTACTTGGCTACCTGAATTGAAATCATTATGTTTGTGCATTTCAAGTCTTTAAATGGGGCAGTGTAAATTTTTAAGTTCAGGCACCTTAAGCAGATGTATACTTTTTTGGTTCGCAAAAATGATGCAGGAGTAATGCAGCTGTTAAAATTGTTCTTTGCTTCAGGAATTTAGCACATCATGGGATATCAAAGCAACGCCGACCTTCTTTTTCCTTAAAGACGGGCGACAATTTGACAAACTTGTAGGAGCCAACAAGCCAGAACTGCAGAAGAAGGTGACTGTGATACTTGATTTTTAACCTTACGCGAGACTTAAATTTTATGACTCTGTATGTAAGATCACAAGACATATATTTTGTGGATCTTACCTTATATATATATGTCCGACTGTATATTGGACGAGATTATTGTGTGGGTGTTTGTCTTGGAATTGTTCATTATGGAGGTAAAATTATTGAAAAAGTTAATGTGATATTTGTGCCGATTTAGGTCGAACAACTTGTCTTCATCACTCGCAAGATTTCTTTCCTGCCATATCTATTTGTACTACATGTCAAGAGGAAGAACTCCTAAAGGTTTTCTTTTTTCTCTTTACAAAAATTTATAACTAGGGGTGCCTTTTAACGAAATTTCCCCCCCTCTGATGTATAATATATTACCAAAGCAACTTCTTTTGGACTGCGTAATCGTTACACCGAAGTTGGATTTAAATCGGGCTGTTCAAAAATAGAAATCGTTTTAACTTTCAAGTTTGACATTCAGATCAGGACGATTTGTGGTTGACAAGTATTAATTGTCAACGCTCAATTAGATATGGTTTAATGACGAGAGCTCTCTATCAAAGCAATATTTGTTTTTCTGATAATGCTTGAGAAAATTCAATCTCCAATCAAGAAAACCGAATTCCACCTGGCCTGTCATATCGGTTGTCATTTGAGTATGACAAGCCACATGCCAAACTTGTAATTGCTGTTGAACGCGTTGGTAACCATGTCATTCATTTCATACAGTCTGATTCTCACAGTAGTAGGAACCAAGTATCCGAGATCGATGAAACATTAGTTTTAGAGCATGAGACCATTCAATCAATTAATATCAGCACGTGATTTAACAACAAACGTAAAAGCAACTGATCTTTCACCAGATCATCATAAGCCGAGAATATGCTTGGAGGTTCAGATTTGAGCAAAACATAAACAAACAAAAACAATAGAGATACATGCACGACCCTTTTTCCGTGGAATTAGCGACCTTTGGGATTCATTATCTGAGAAAAGACTGCACTTGGCGTCAACCCATCCGAGTCTTCGCTGGCAAGGCTGCGTCCACCAATGCTCATTGACAATCCACTGCTTTTTGAATCCGTTATGTTTCCATCAAAACCTGGGGATGAGTTGGTAGTATTCTTAACGTCGAATGATTCACTTTCCTCTGCACTCTCCTGAAGTTGCAGAGCAAACTCAAGGTTCCACAACACATCGCCCATAGAAGGTCTCTCAGTTCCAACATCAGACACACACTTCACCGCAGTCTCAGAAATTTTTTTCAAGCATTCCGGTGCAATCTTACCCTTAAGGTAAGGATCGATAATCTGGTCAAGAATTCCCTTCTTGTGACAATGCAGTGCCCACTCAGCTAAGCTAACTTGTTCCTTAGGAAGTGTAGGGTTTAATGCCGGCCTAGCGCATAAGATTTCAAAAAGTACAACTCCATATGAGTATACATCAGATTTTTCAGTCAGTTGCTGCCTTCTGAAGTACTCTGGATCCAGATAACCGAAACTACCCTTCACCACTGTGCTGACATGTGTGTTATCCAGAGTGGGGCCTGTTTTTGACAGCCCAAAATCTGAAACTTTTGCCACCCACTTCTCATCCAAGAGAATGTTTGTTGTCTTGACATCACGATGGATGATGGTGTGTTTTGCACCGGTGTGCAGATAATGCAAACCACGGGCAGCACCGATACAAATCTCAAGCCTCTGCTTCCATGGCAGTGGCGGTTTTTGAGTCTTGTAAAGATGCTCCCTAAGAGTTCCATAAGCCATATAATCATATACAAGAATCATTTCACAGTTCTCTTCGCAATACCCAATCAAAGATACAAGGTGACGGTGGCGAAGTTTAGAGAGCATTTCGATCTCAGTTTGGAACTCATGCACTCCTTGTTCAGAGAGTGGGTTCCCACGCTTAATGGCGACCTTTGTGCCACTGTCAATCTCTCCACGATAAACTTTACCAAAACCTCCAACACCGAGGAGAAGAGCCTCATCGAAGCCATTTGTTGCAGCCTTGATCTCAGAAAATGAAAAGTGGCGACAAAGGTTTGATGGAAGTGAGGAAGCATTACTTCCAGTGGTGTTTGTCTTCGCAGATCCGGATGAATGTGAATTTCCATACAAAGATAACGGAAGCCAACCATCACTAGTGCTGGGATCCTTTCTGTGCTTTTGGCGTTGGCGGGAAACAATACATATAATCAAACCGACAACTAGAAGTGTGGCAATTCCTCCACCAACACCTCCAATAACTGCTTTGTGACTTTTAGATTGAACAGATCCAGAAGATTCATCATGAGTATCAACTTTCGGTTGTGGGAGTGGAGTTGGATTCGGGCCAGCAAGATACCCTTTGGTATCATTTATTTTGAATATTTCAAGACCATTCAAGATAGCATCATAGAACTGGGGATTTGAGGAAATAAAAGGGTGTAGATCGAGCCAGAGATCCTGCATTGGCGGTCCAGTGGGAACAAAAACGACATAATCCTTATGAACAGGGACACCGTTCCTACCTGCCATGGCAATAACATCTGCCCCTTGTTCTGCAGTCTGATTATTCATGAAGATGCTGAAAACTCTTTGGTTTACTTTGTAAACAATGTCCGTTATCTCACAGAAGTGGAGTCTAACCAGATAAGAAAAGCCGGAGTCAACAAGGAAAAGCCAAGTTAGATTGTAGTTCTGGTTTACAGAAGCATTCGGACCCATTGATCTCAAAGTAGTGTATACTTCTAGTGGGGCAATGTAGGTTGCCGATCCTGGAGGATAGCTAACCGTCACATTTGGATCAGGGACCTCAGTAACTCCATTGGCAGCACTAAATATGTAACTCGAATCATCACGCCACGACCTGTAGAGACCAGTATCTTTGGAGGGTGAAATGTCGTTTCCACCCACATTTAACCGATACAAATTCTCTAGAGCCGTAGTGTTGTCAATAGTGAATCCAGTGGATTGACCTACAACAACATCCGTTCCATCTGAATTATATATATCAGGATGCGAAACAACCTCGATCCCATTCACGAATGCATATGAGTTAGAAGTATCACGGGACGGCATGAATGTTATATTCAAAACCTCAGATGCGACATTAACAGAGAACTCCTTCATCATATAATCATAATTCAAGGCCTCGGTGGTTTGAGCGGCGCTGAAATTCTTCATAAGAGTATAGGGCCCACAAGTCACCGAGAACAGACCATTGACAGCATTCAATCCACCGTAGGAAGCGGGATAGAAATACAAACGAATAAACTTACGGCCTGGTGCCACAGGGAAACTGTAGGTGAAATCAGATTGGAATATTCGAGCTGTCATGTAAGGTACTTGGGGGACGGAGGGTTTCTGTGTGGCCGCGGTGGCGGTCAAAGAGTTGCTGCTCGTTAACATGAACTTTGAGCCAACATCTGACGTCCATTTTCGACCATCGTAGTCGGTAGAGTCAGGGGGACCTCCACAGCTCATGAAAATCTTCTCCGTGGGTGTATAATCGATTGCTGATATCACAAATGGCAGCAGGTGAAAACTAAGGGCCACCAAGATCCATGGACTACTGCGGTTCCTCATCGACGACTGGAAATCCACCCCAATCAAAGACTAGAATTAACTAACAGAGAAAAAAAAAATTTAAAAATCAAGGAACGAGATCTGCTTGTAGTTCAGAATGCCGCAGCAATACCAGATCCATCACAAACCATAAATATAAATATATTCAAAGACAAAACACAAATCTAATCTAATCTAATCTAAAAAACACCAAGAGTACCTGAAACGAAACAGCAGCACTCGAAGAAATTGTAAGAAAAGCTTTGCTTGTATTGCAGTAGAACAGTAAAATTTTTTTATTTTTATTTTTATTTTTAAAAAACAGAGAGAAATGTGGTGTGGAAGTCTCTTCCCCTTCCTCTCTCTGTCTATTATCAGAGAGGACGGGTTCACTTCATAATTATATTATTGTATAGACACATATATATTTAGATTTATTTATAAAGTGAATTAATTGATTGCGAAAAAGTCTTGACTAAAATGAAATAAACCATAATTTTCTATCCATGACAGGCAGGCAGGTTGCCTGTGATTTCGTTGAAAAATTTTCAAATTAACCCAATGAATCATGTACCCAACTTGGTAAAAGGCACATATATTTTTAAGAAAATTCAAATATTTTCCAATCCCATGCTGCATTTATTATAGATATTTGAGGGCAAAATATATATTTATAAATAGATGTTTAAGAATAGAAAGTCAAAAGGTTAAGTTTAAATTTAATACTCAATCTGTTAGATAGATATCTACAGTTGTTTAGTCTATTAATGTTGTTTTTACGAGGGTCAAAATACAAATATGCGATATATATAATAATATTAATATTATAATAGTTGATTGGGTGGCTATTTATTATTATTTTAATTGAAGAACGCGTCAAGGATATATATAGGAAACAAAGGAGGTGCACATTCTTTACGAAAGCAGACTTGTGTGGGCCCCAAGTCCAATCAACGCCACCAAGAATATCTGTCAATGGGCCTGCTCTGGGTCGGTCATCCAGCCCAGCCCACAAAGTTTGCAACTTCACGTCCTAAACCGGAATGCTGGTAGCGTTTCCACAATATGATCCCTATTAGCTAGCTAGCAGTAAATATGGACTGTTGTCTCATTTTCAATTCGTAATTGTTATCGAAGTAGATCTCTTCTGATATGATTTCATGAATTTTTATTGTGAGACGGGTCAACCAACCATATTCATAATAAAAAGTAATACTCTTAACATAAAAAGTAATATTTTTTCATTGATGATCCAAATAAAAGATTCGTCTCACAAAATACGACCCGTGAGACCGTCTAACACGAGTTTTTGTTTTGTTATTAATACCCTACTGACTTTATATATTTTTTAGATCAACATGATAAGTTTTCAAAATTCAACATACTGGATATTAAATTCAACATGTATGCACCCCCAATCGCATTGTGACAAGCTTAAAGATAGTAAGTAAGAACTATGGATGAATAATAAAGAATACAAATAATAATGTGGTCTATGAGTCGCACTAGAATGATAAATAGTGAGAGATTAGAGGCGGAGGAGATATTGACGACAATATGAATGGAATTATCCAAGTATCGAGTATCACGCGTAGATGTACGCATGGATTCAGCGTTTGATTACAGTGAGTTTGGAGATAAGGGAAGCAGCTTGATCCGCACCCAACAAAAAATAAGGATGCCTTAGAGCAGCTGACGCGGATAGACGCCCACGCCTCAAGGAACTTCTCGGAGTTATCAGTTTCGAGGCCAAATCCCAGCCTCGCCCCGAATCGAGATCGAGTATGGAGAGGTCGGCCCTCGTCCTACTCTTCTCCCTCCATCTATTCAAGTCATAGCCCACTCCCTTCAATTCCAAGTTAAAGTTCTTCAATCCCGCTTTCGACCTTAAGCTTGGTATAGCCATTTGCACCAACACTATGCCTGCCGAGTACATGTCAAATAGATCAGGACTGTTAAGTTGCCACAAGATTGGGGACATCAGCGCAGCAATGGGCTCCGGTGGTGGTTTTGGGGTTTCTTCAGGCATTACATACAGTTCGGGGGGACAATAATCAGGGTCTAGCAGCCCACGGTCGGGGACATAGTTTTTCCCTATTCGTAAGTCTGTTGCTGCACCGAAATCAATGAGTTTTATTCGTCCATTTTTCGTGACAACCAAGTTGGATGGCTTTACATCTCGATGAACGATCCCCGTGTCATGGATTTTCTTAAGGGAACTAATGATCTGGCGCATTATCTGTTTGATGATCAACGCATTGCGTTCTTTGGGCTCTAGGCCTTGCAGCTTGCGACCAAACACCAGAGACTCTAAATTCAATGGGAACCCGCGATCATTCATGTAATCGGCAAGGTCTAGATCACCCTGAACGAATACAAATTCAAAACATAAATTGAAACCAAATCTTGAATTCATAAAACAAGCTATCATATGTTACTATGAATCAAGTACCTCAAATTTCCAGACAAGCCATTTCTCACCCTTTGTATACAGAGTATCAGTTGTATCTGATACAAAGCTGCCCAGAAACTCAGCGCATGTATCTGGAGCTGCTCTCGACAGTCTGTAATTGAACCACTCCTCATAATCCCCACACTCCACCGCACCTTGAACTCCAATCTTTACCTATACACTACATCCATATCAGCATATATCTTATCTGCATTATCTCCAACAAGGCAAAGAGCGACGCACAAACCCATGAAAGAAATGCACATGTAAAATATACTCATATAGAATTAATGGGTAAACCTTCTTGAGAATAACTTTATCTTTCAGCCCTTGTTTGAGCCGAACAGCTTTCGCACTCGCTCGTTTGGTCAGACTTTGATCCACATTTACGTTCTTGGGAACGATCAGTCCAGAGTAAACAACACCAAACGACCCTTCACCCAATCTATCACCAACCAAAAAATCCCTTCTCTTTAGATTCCTTCTCCCTAGTAAACTGTCCAATCCCAGTTGCAGAATGGCGAAAATATACGCATCGATCGCTCCCATAAGAACTCCGGGCCTAGCAGTCAGGTAAATCCAAACGAGACCAGAAAAAATGAGTATCTCCCATTTTTGAACTTCTGGCAGCTCCCCGGCAGCACTTTGGAGCCGCTGGAAAGCAGCAAACCGGTCCAGATGAAGGGAATCATTTAACAAGCCCTGAGAAATGTCATCAAGAAATGAATTGCATTTGATGGAATTCCTTTTACAAGAAACTGAAATGGGGGTTTTGAAGAAGTAGATGGATGGTTTGGAGTGATAGGTAAATGAAGTTACACCCGGGGACAGAAGAGAAGCCATCATCAATGGCTCTCCAATCCCCAAACGAAGTAATGTTTCAAGATGGGTGTGCGTCGCGTCATTCAAAGGTTTATCCACAATTACCATACATATGTGGAGCGAAAGAAAACAACCATGCATATCATTATAAATTTTTAACAATTCCTTCTTGTATACCTCATGGGCCCGTCCCATAAATTTTTATGTGAAAAATATTTTTAGTTTTTTAAAAATTATACACATAAATTATTATTAATAAAATAATAAAGAATAGGTTTCTTGTGAGACGGTTTCGCGAATCTTTATCCGTGAGACGAGTCAACCCTAACGATATTCACAATAAAAAGTAATACTTTTTCATGAATGACCCAAATAAGAGATTCATCTCACAAAATACGACCCGTGAGACCGTCTCACACAAATTTTTGCCAACAATAAAACATAATCTTCATAATAAGGTGGTCAAATATATGTTATTGGTTATATTCCGAAATAATGTTCTCTTGGTCCCTTTAACTCAATTATATAGGTCTCTTGGATGTATAGGGAAAATGTGTTATTACTATTTATGTGTTAATTTTAACTTAGTTCTCGTAATGAATATTATTATGAATTTAATCAATTGGAGCGCAGATGCTTTGAATTAGGAAGCTGAGACTTTAGTTGCTCCTCATAAATAGTAGCCGTTAGTCCGCCACACTCTTTTCAAATTCAAATCCGATCCCACTCCACTCCCAAGGAACTCTTCTAATTAAAAGGCTTCCCACTATACTTTCACACACACTGAGACACACGAAAAAAAATCTCGTCATTCGTCATCGTCGTCATCGATATGCCAGCAGCTGTAGTTCAATCTCCTCAAAGCAGCAACCGCAAAGCTCTGCAGCCCAAGATCGATATATTCCCTACTAATGCACTCATCAATATGGCTACTAATACTAATGCGAAGCCTAAGTCTTCGCAATGTGTCGACATCTCCAACAAGGAGAACATTCATCCCATGATCCAATGCTTCGATTCCTCGCTTGCCCAGGAGCTCAGCGCCATCCGTGAGAAGCTCGAGAGATTGACGGTTGACAGGGAAAATACCGATGAAGTCCTCAGGCAGAGGGGGATGATGCTGGATTCCCACATGAAGGGAATTATTAATAGATGGGAAGACCAAAAACAGCTGGAGATGGAAGTTGATCGGTTGTACCGTTTGAAAGAGATCAGATTATCTTGCATGGTAAGTTTTTTTTTTCTCCCCTCATTTAGCTTGATGAATCTTGAATAACTGAATGTTTTATGGGTGTCACGAATCGAAATTTTAGTGATACTTTGTTTCTGTTGTTGATGTTTATAGAGAATATCTCCAGTTAAATCACTGAGAGAAAAGGAACAAGAGAAGGTGTTGAAAGAAAGTCAAGCAAAGACAATTGAAATGTCGCCTTAGATTTGTAGATATTCCGATTCAAGTTTACAATGTAACGGCGATTTATGTTACATGAATTTAATTTATTTACAGGAGAATGTAAGGGAGGAGGAGAAAGATGAAAGGCCATCCATCGCACAGTGGCGTTGGGATTGGATTTATTTGTTTGTAGTCATCTCCTCCACATTCTTTATGTTATACCACAAGTAAAATTTGTAATGGTTGCCTTGCCTATATATATAAATGTATGCTGCGGCTATTAGAATTCTGGTTCTTGAACATATTACATGTACGTATTATTTCGAGATAGATGTACGCTTGCTTTTTGAGAAAATCAAAGAACAATACAGAACACGAGGAATTAGTCTCGTGAAAGCACTTCACTCATCTCTGGACAAAAATGCAGCAATCTCCTGGATAGCAAAAGACTATCTTAGCGTATGCTTCTTGCTACCTTTAAATGCTTAAAAAACATGCACATGGTCTAACATGATATATTATATTGTTCAAATTTTCATGCATAAATTTTTTTATCACTGTTTCCTATTATATATATACATTTTTAACATAAAATGCACAATATTTCTCGATTTCATTCCAAAAGCAAAAGTGATAAACAAACTATTTTACCTTTACAAGACTGAAATATCTAGGTTTGAATCAATGGAGAGATGATTTATATGTGGCTGTGGATGGAAACAAGGTCGTTTTCGAGGAATCGGTAGCGCGGATGAACGAAGTTGGCCGACGTAATATGTTGTATTACTTCGTAGTATTTCTTTGTTGATAATATATGGCTCATCATATTAAGTTCAAATCGACCCTAACTTTATTTCCTGAATCTGTCTGTCTCTACATGCATCTGAACATGATGTCGCAAGACTTTTGTGTTGAATAAGACTGGTATTAATCGAGGTGCACTAAAAGAATTCTCATCAGACAAGAAAGCATAAAATGCTTGAAAACATGCACAGCTTTATTTTCCAGTTTTCTTCTCTATTCTTGCTTCAATTAAAGCATAATTCCTTTTCAAATTAATCATTATTTGTAATTGTTCATCGAAACTACTCAATTTTTTTCCAAACCAAATATTTGAAATGGTTGCCCTTTGTTTTATAAAGCTGTCATACACATTGTTGTGATTTATTAAATTTACCTTAATCAAATACTAATTTTACGCACACAAAAAAACATCTTTATTTGGTTCCATGCGAATTAATCATCAAAATTCAAAACAAAGAAATTGATATATTCCAGATGGAGTATAGACTAACTAACGCGTATGAGGACTAGCTAGCTTTTGTAATTAAATGAAGGTGCTAAAGCACAAAGGAATTAATGTGAATTTTGAAAATCAAAATTTAATGAAATTAATGACAATATGCATAATTTTCAAGGCGCATCTTTCCCAAGATATAAATCAGTGTCTCTCTTGCAAATCTCAGTGGAAGTGAAGAATTTAGATTCTAAAATGGAAGCGACTTTGAGGAGGTTTGGTGATGAATACAGCACGTTGGTGGATCAGTACGAGCGGCGTTCCTTTGAGGTGCAGCTAAACCAAGCCATTCTAGGGCGTTGCCCTTCCGAGGCAGCTGCTCAGCGTTGCCTGGTTTCGAAGCCAAGAGGCCGACAGTCGGGTTTCCGGAAGGTGATGAAGAAGATGTTGGGACCAATTCTTGGGAAAAAATCGAGTTCAAGCAAAAATGCTCCCCCAAATCCGAAGGACCCGTTCTTCTGGAAAACATGCAGCAGATCATTAAGAATCTGATCAGGCTCTCGTCTGTTTGAAGGGAAGATCAGATTTTGTGGTCTCATTTTGTTGTAATCCGTTGCAAATAACTATCCAAAGAATATTTGTAACTTGTTCTTTTCCCCATTTCATTCTTCTCTGTATTGTCCTTTTTCTTCTTGCATGGCCTTTCATATTCCACTCCCACAAAAAGAGAAGGTTTCATTATTTAATATCTCATTTTCTTCTCTGATGTACATCTATTATTTTAGGATATTATAATTAGTTTGGTTGCTTCCACCGACTGCTGATTAAATATACATCCAATATCTGCATTGTGAGTAATGGTGTGAGAAAATAGTCAGAAGTTATCGAGAAAATACATGCGCCAATACGTTACTATAGTGATCAATGATGATAATGATAAGAATTAATGGGTGGTAGAATATCTCTTTCAAAACAAAATCTATATCTAATTTCCCTCAACTGGATTTTCTCTGATGTCGCTACTTCCACATAAATGAGATCTATGCACGGCTCATGTACTGCCCAGTTCTGGTATCTATCAAAATTTCCTCGCCTTTGTCTATGAACAATGGGACGCTAACCACAGCACCGGTGTCAAGAGTCGCGGGTTTAGATCCACCTGCAATCCCCCAATATAAACAACAAATACATATAAAGCATTTTGAATAAAGAACACTAAAACAACACAAAAATTACTTTTAAAACCAATAAAGCATGCATCTAGTATCAAGTACCTTGGGCTGTATCACCTCTGAGTCCAGGATCAACTTCAACCACAGTTAACTTCACTGTGATAGGGAGCTCGAAATCAATAACCTTCGACAAGGGATGATAATTCATTATTTGTGTTTTGTAGCTTTTTGCATCTCGGATAACGAAAACAAAACAGTCGACGTTTAGAAGGTACCTTGTTATTCCAGAAAAGCAAATTGCAGTCCATTCCCTCCTTTAGCCACTTCGATTTATCTCCAACTTCTGCCTCATCCAGACGGTATTCCTCATATGTTGTCTGAAATGAATTCCATGCATTTCATCAATCTCACGACCCAATTAGTACCACAGTCCATGCGTCAATGAAGACTAGCATTTTCCAGTCATCACCACATACTTATATGTCCAGTAGATTATATAGTAAAATTAGATGGTGTGATTGGTGTTCAAAAGACAGAAAATATAGATTTTGCTCATATATTAGGAGTTAAGAAGGTTGGGTTGACAAACAAGTGTCCAAACTAGATGATTTGAGCAATGAATAAAAGGAGTGAACTAAAAATGAAAATTGACGGACAAATTCCTTATGATAATATATTAAATCCAACAGAAGGTGGGCATGTTTCCATTGAAACCTAACAAGAGTTAACATATTTTACCTATCATTTTGGACCCAAAACCATAATTACATGTCGATTTGAAGACGAGCATCTTCCTCGTCATAGTTAGGTTTATTTATTCAAACAGAGGATTATTGCACTAAATCTGAATATTATCACTTCTACGGCTCCAATTTTGATGGCGAAAAGCTGGATAAGAAAAATTAATAAACACACCATTTAACGAAATTGAAAGCACTAACAACTTACCAAGTCCATGAAGACATATTGAACACCATCTTTGTAAGTGTATTGCTTGGTTTCTTTCACTATATCTGCTGCTTCTAACTGTATAAAATCAGGAGAAAAATAACATTAGCAATAAAGCAGCTAATATGGAAAGCTCAAACTCAAGTTTCCACAGAACAAAAGATTTTCTGGCTTGATGTAATGATATCTATTAGTATCCAACCAGCGCAAATTTAACTGCCCCAAATATGTAGGTCATATAATGCTCTGGATGTTTCAATCCCATGATCACACTGTTATGGTCCTAAATAAGTTAGGCCAAGAATTTCGATACAAGTCTCCAATATATCAAGAATATGCTAGAAAGGTCGGTGAGGGAGAAAAGGGTGTGCGGGTGGAGGAAATCACATAAAATATGGCTAGAGTCTGTTAAGAGGGGATTGTTGAGCTACTTGAGTATATATTTTCAGTTATGACTACCGTGTGCTAGGTGCTAGGGAATTAATCTTTTCTTTCCCTTGTAAATGGCATTCATTGTTGAATCAATCCACTTTCAAGCTTCAAATGGTATTTCATTGAGGTAATTCTGTGAGTAATTTTCGTTCAGTCACTTGTTTTAAAATTAGATTCCAACAAATACCAACCTTAGACCTCCTCTACCTATACAACTCCATTGTGAACATGTACTTACATCCAAGCTCAAAAGCGTTCACCAGATGATATATTTACTTCGATAGAGTAAAATAACAAGAAATAATGAGTACATAACAAACGACCATAAAGTTTTTACTTTACTTCCAGCTCTGAAAGTTCTGTCGACTTGGTTCCCTGTCACATAGTTGCGCAATGTGGTCCTCACGTACGCTGCGCCTTTGCCAGGCTTGACATGGAGAAACTCTAAAGAATGCACACATAGCAAATTCAAGATGACTAATGAAATTATGAATCGAAAACTAACCAAATAAGAATTATAAACCATGATATATGTCATCAAGAATTGTCAAGTAAAAAAAAAGTGAAAGTCAAATTAAAGGCAATGGGTTAATTCCACACATTGTGTGATAAACAAAATTGAAAACCAAGCATAAGACAAAAGGAATAAAAATTACCAAGAACCCGCCAAGGAGCTCCATCCACTTCAATGTTGAGGCCAACTTTAATGTCATTGCTCGACAACGCATATATTCCTGCAAGCAAAATGAAAAGATGAGATCAGGGCTATAAATAGGTGAAAGAAAAGTTGAAAAGCTTCCGCTTTAGCATACTGGGAAACGTAAGTCGGCGGGAGGGGTTTCTGAGTTGAGTGAGAAGGAATAATGGGCGGGGTTTGAAGCAAAGAGACGAAGATAGTGGGCGGAATGAATGGGAATTGAAAGTCGGGATTCCCGCCATGGTAGTGGCAGTGAATGACGGAGAAGGTGAGCAGACAAATCGCCGGCCGGCTTACCTACCTGAGTTGGATAAGTCTGTGGCTTCCAAGTCAAATCTCACTCTACTCTATTTTTGCCCCCTTCTGTCACTTACTATTACCATTTTTCCATATATAATAATAATAATAATAATTTCATGTTTTAATACAATATATTCATTAATTATTTGAATTTATTAATTAAAATAAAATTATGTGTAATTAATCAATTAAACATAACACATTGAGGTATTATTCTGAGTGAAATGCATGCACTTTATGTGTGTAAATCAATTTTTTTTTCAAGAATCATTTTTTAATTAAATTTTTTGAAGTTAAATTAATTAACATATAAATAATTACAAATTTCTATTAAAATTTTAAAAAATTAGGGTTGGATTTATATAAGATTTTTTTAGATTTAATTTTTGTTATTGGAACAAATTCGTAATTTTTTTAAGGAATGACATTATTTTGTAATCGAAACTAATTACTTCAAACTAAGTAACGCTCATCAACAGTATGTTCATTTGCTATTAAATTTTCAAATTTAGTATATTATTTATAAGTTCCGATAAGATATAAGCATGGAATGAAAATATATCCAATGAGTAAACTAACAATGACAAAAACTTTTATGAAATCTAACGGATCAAGTTTGTGAGACGTATCTCTAATCTGATCGATCTATAAAAAAATATTATTTATTTATTAAAAATATAAATCGAGTTGATTCATTGCATTAATAAATACTAGTTATTCTGCACACGCGATGCGTGTGTATACAGTCGTTTTATCATTATCGATGTACTAAAGCGAAATTTGACAAATTATAGAGAGACTAAATTGATATTTGAATTGTTGAAATAAAAAAAATAAAATAACATTGTATTAAAATTTTTTTTTTAAAAAAAAACAAAATTGTAATATTAATATCATATAACGATAAAATCAGAAGAAAAAATTGGTATCCTTTCTTATGTAGTTACTATTATGTCCTCAACTTTAGTAAAATAGTATAAATAAAATAGTATAGATATGTGAAAGGTGACAATATGAAGCTTCAATGACTAGATTTAAAATAAGCCACCGATTGTATAAAAAAAATTAAAAGAAAAAAAACTACCAATTAATGATTTTTTAGGCACTTATATACAAATTAATTGATCGTCAATTTTCTTTTCAATATTTAATTAGCATCGTCTTAACATTTTTGAAATCATTTGAGCTTCTTCTCCAATTCTACCTATAGATTCTCTGAAATGGAATATTGCTAAAGATGGGTACTTGATCGATCATCCCAAGAATAAACACAAGTGCAAACTAAAAAGAATATATATGTTTTACACAAAGCAGCAAATTAATTTACAAAAAAAGTATCATGATCATAAAGTAGGAGTTCAACAGTACAATCAAAGTAGAATTCACTCAAGTAAAAACCTAAACACAACACAACATTACACATAGTAAACTTCTTCGTATGGACCACAAAAAAAGAAGACTCCAACAGGCTCGTAGACAGAATCAATGGCTGGAAGAGGAGGGGCTCACCTTAGAACTGTTATAAAAGCTAACCTTATGGTATGTCTGTTAGCTCTTATGTTCCGTATTTAGAGTATAAATGACAGCACTCTAATTGGAAGGCTTTCAATCAACTTAGCTTTTACTCGAAAGTATTAGCAATTTTAAAGCGAAAGAAAAGACGAGTAATCTTTCATTTTTCTACTGGACAGACTAGAAATGGCTCGCAGAAAGAAGAGAATAGATTATAAATTTTCAAAACTAACATAACTAATGGCACTAATTGTTGTCTCAGTCTTCACCAGATCTGTCCTCGTTGATCTCCTCAAGAATAACAACAAGCGCAACAATGAAGGCGTAATCCACGTTAGGATACACGGTCACCCCGAATGTGTCTTTCCCGAGTAGTATACTTTGGGCACTGTGTTTCCTGTGCATCTGCATCAATTCCAGTTTTAAAACTAACTCAATAAACAAAATAAAATTTTAAAAAGGGAAATAATATATTATTAAAAAAAAAATCGTGAATGAAGTTGTAGTTACACATAATGTTTTATTTAACTTGGAATGGACGAACAGCGGCGGCGAACCATTAATGTAATTGATGTTGTGTGTTGTGGAATCGTTTACCTGTGCGATGATGTTGGAAGAATTTCCAGCATATATGACGCAGGATCTCTCGAACCAGCTGCCTTCGATCCTGAAGTCACACAACTCCTCCCCGGGGTTGGAAGCCAAGAACACATCTAGCTTCGTCTTCATCTGTAAGAGCGAAGATTTCTTCACGCTGAAAAGAAGATCCTTTGAATCTGTGCTATCTCCTCTAAAAACCACCCATCTTCTATGTGCAGATAGCATCTGGAACAATAAAACAACGTTTTTTAGAATAAAAGTTTCCCACAAACACAAGAAATTAAACGAGAAAGAACAAAAAAATAACCTTTTGGTGAAAAGTGATGAGGGGGTTCCCGGCGAGATCGTACAAAACGCGGCGATCACGGAGGCTGAAGAGTTTCCCTTTGACTCTGAACATTATGTTACCGTTTACATCGGTAACTCCAAAATTTCCCTCCGACAGAGTCATCAGCTTCCGCACAATAGTCAGATCGATTGGGTAATTCACGCAGAACTGCGGGCTGATCACCGCCACCTGCTGGGGCCCTGGCGCAGAACTCGATCCACCCATCATCATAAGTATGTTTTATCTGCTGATAAGATCAAGAACACTTGCGGTGAGTTTGGAGGTTTCTATCTGCCGACACGGACACCAAATGATGATATATAGATCGGCGCAGAATAATAGGATTTACGGAAAATTGGAAAATGATAACGAATATACGATAAGGTTACCCTTTTCCTTTATATAATAATAATTATTAACATAATTTACGGAGAAGTCTGAGAGTTTCTTTCTTCGAAAAAGGAAGGTGTCAAGATGGAAGTCGTTGGATCTGTTCCCATGTCATCTTCAATAGTAAATTGAACACGTCAAACTTATAAATGATGGGTCACACATTGACATCAACCATTTTCAATTACTCGTTCTATACGCGGCATTATCAAGTTTGAAACTTGTTCTTTTTTCCATGGCCACATTGGCAGCTTAAGGTCTAAGCAAGAGTGCTCTTTTTTTATACGGAAACCAAGATTCTAAGTTATTGTAAACTTATATTATATCTCCATCCAAATGCAGCCAGAGTTCAATCATCTATGCCATCGTTGATTCGATCAAGTATCACCACCAACGCAACCACGAAGGAATAGTCGACATTCGGACTCACGGTCACGCTCAAAGTGTCCTTGCCCTTCATCACGCATCTAAATCTGTGCTTCCTCTGCACCTGCAATTTTCATATCAATCAACGTACTATATGTATTCTCAATTTTTAACATGTAAAAATGTCTACCCGTGCAATGACTGTCAAATGGTGGTTGTATATGATCCATGACCTCTCCAACCAACTACCAACAACTTTAAAATCCCATGAATTCTTTTCCTTCTTGTTGCCTAGGATTACCTCTACTTCATCAGTCCTGAATTGGGCAGCACTAAAAACAACATCACTGGGATCTGAGCTGTCTCCCTTGTAAACTTGCTATCTTTCGAGTGCACTCAAAATCTGAAGAGATAGAGCTAGCGTTAGGTCGAGACAAAGAAAACTCGTGTAATACTGAAACACTTTAAGGAGAGATGAAGCTTCCTAAGTACAAACCGCACCTTTTTCTTCTTCATATAGCATCCATATTGATCTTAACCTTGTGATATTATTCAAACCACGTCTATACTATTATTAGCTTGGAACTTAAAATCAATACTGGTTACAATAAGTTGAAGTCATTCATCGATTCGTTTGTACTTTTACTTCATTTAGATTTAGATAGAAAGCATGTGCACTTGTTTTCTCGTAAACGAGTTCTCCTTCATCAAGGACAGAGGTGGCCAGGGGCAGGACTATATTCTATATTCTGTTATCATCCTCAATTGAGAGGCAAGAAGATAATCCTGGAAGTTATAATTTATTCCAAAGAAGCTGTTGTCATGCTTAGGAACTCGGGATTGTTAATGGAATGAGGCGTGAACATTGCTTGACGGTGGTCACCACCTTCAAATGTATCATTGCATGCAAACCAACAGCAAGCAACTTGAGAATATCTCCCTGCACAATAACTATCTATTTTTATCCCCTGGAATTCATTGCATGATCATCAGCAATATTTTAAATGCTTTTGCTGATTATCTGCAATGCTATCAGTATCCATGATGAGGATTGTGTCCATCAGATCAATCAAGAAAGAGCAAATATCAATTACCATATATTCGATTATATGGTTGGTTGTGAATTATTCTCATAAAGGAAAATATGATCAACAAAACACACGTTCCTCGGGCTTCTTGAACCATAAGCTGATAAGCTTAACACATACTTTTTAAACAGGTAGCATAATGCGTTATCAGATTAACCTGAATTGATTTGTTCACAATAAATTTCTCAATTCTGTGCAGGTGCATCATAACATAACTAAGACGATATAGCAACTATTCTGTCGCATTCTATCACTCCCCCTATGCTTCTTCAGGAGTTCTTGTAGACTATCTGATCAACAGCATGAACTGTCTCCTGAAGTTCTTCCCATATTGCGTTGTACACCATCCCCTGCCTATTCACAACAGATTTACCCTCGAAAGCTGTAGAGATTACTTCAATGCTGCAAATATGAGCAAATCAAGTTAGAGGGCTCTAGCTTCCAGTCCAAAGTACGGTATACTAGCATGAGCACAGCCATTCACTGGGAATAATTTAAAACATGACCTCGGACAAACTTATTTTTTGAAATTGAACTCCATCTGCCAAAAAGTAACATTGTCGAATAGGTTGAATTATGTGCTTCTAGTTGATGAAGGTTACAAATAAATTTCTTAAAAAAGTTTGACTGGTGTCCTTTTTCAAATTAACCGTGTTCTTTAGTATCACCAGTGGCAAGTTAACAATAATAAGCAGAGGAGGACAGAGTTGATAGATCCCCAACTTAACAAATGTGACCCCAAAGTATAGAGATGTAGAGTTTCCCAAAACTCAATGCCAATACACAATTATTGTATTGTGAAGCGAAATTCTGATTTCATTAATGAACTTAAACGAACTAATGCCTATATTATAAAGTATTGAAATAATTCAGGTTAGGGTGTTCAAATATAATTTACCATAGCATGTTTAATAAAGCAGCCACCAAATTAAATCAAGTGCACAATTACAAGAGATGGACTATTATTTTCATGTATAGGTGGTTGCTGCTTCCTAACCCCCACATACATACATACATACATACATGTCACGTGAATCACTATATTATAAAAATAACGTAAGAGACCGAGCTTTAGCTCCAATGGTCTCACCTTGTTTCCCTCTTGCAATGACTCGGGTTCGAATCCTCCCACCCTTTGAATAGGAATAAAAAATATATATATAACACCAACATGCCAGTATTTTCACAAATAAATGAAAAAGAATATATAACAACAACATGCCAGTATTTTCACAAATAACTAAAAAAATTCTTTTTCATATATATATATATATATATATATATATATACAATCAATTATTTGCCTCGGTAGGCATAATAATAATGGTAGAAAACTTAAACACGCAAATAACCAAGCTGCTTTAAAGTAAAGATTACGTGATTACAATGTATGACCAACGTCGTTCCAAATAGTTGTTTGAGTTGGTGAAATACAAAAACATTTATAGTAAGAAAATTGCTTCTCGTTATCAATATTTTTTTGGATAAATTTGTCACACGAGACTTATCCAATATGATTTACTTGAATTATTAAATATCTGGTAACAAAAAAACACACACACACTTACATACATACATACATACATACATATATATATATATAGGTCCAAGAAAACAAACTTTTTAGATTCGTGACATCCATATTCCTCCACAATTAGCGGACACTAATTATATATGTATAGTTTGCTGGAGCCCCACTCTTTTAAAAATTATTATTAAATTATAGGTTAGATACTTAGATCACGCCTTTATATTCCAACTGTATGACAAACATGTATGTATATATATATAATAAAAAAGCAAGAAATAAAAAATTATTATTATTGTTATTTGTTTAGCCATGTAACTAAATAAAATAGGCATTAATAATAATAATAACACAGCGTTGTCAGTTAATGAGGTTAACGGAGTTCCTTCTCCTCACATGCATATATATAATATAGCATGTGCTTAGATGGTTTAGAAACTGGAATTTTGAGAATTCCTTGAAGATTTTGAAATCTGGTTAGGGTTTCAAGATAGGGAAATGCCGATTACTAGGTACGAGATAAGGTCCGAGTACAGTTTAGCTGATCCGCATCTGTACACTGCCGTTGATAAGGATGATCCGGAGGCATTGCTCGAAGGGGTGGCCATGTCTGGTTTCGTCGGCCTCCTCCGCCAGCTGGGGGACCTATCCGAGTCAGTTTTTTAAATCTGGTTTGGATGTTTTTTGTGTCTGAATTTTGCCTTTTTGTATCAAAATTTTATGCGGGGAAGCCAGGTTGAATGTTTGCTTGTGCGGGGTTGAGATCTATGTCAAGTTATCTATGGCTATGGTTTGCAACTTCGTTTTTTCTTTTTTTTTTTTGTGTTGCGAGTCCTTTTATATTTTGGTATTTAGATTACAACCTACGGACTTCCCCCTGAATTTTATTCAAATCTTTTAATGTACGTGCTTGGGGGATTTTGTGTTGGCTAATACTTTGCTGGAAATATCTTAAGAATAAACTACTGTGTATGTTGTAATAATCTGGACATGCCATATTGCCATCCTTTTTATTTATTACACCTGCAGTCCATTTAGTATTAGTGGTTGTGCATTTCCAACTTTAGTTTTTTTCTTCTTTCTTTTCTTCCTTTCTTTTTTTTCTTTTTTTAATGCAGATATAAATAGGATATCGTTATTTCATGTGTTTTGGACCTTTTTACATTAATGGTGTTATTTCTTAATGTTACATCAGTCATAATCCACCATTAGTCGCACCAACTGATCTTCACCCCATAGTTCTCTTTGAAGTATAGTGAGAAATGCCTCTGATTGTTGTTATCATCGTTTTTTTTTATTCGAAGGTTTGCGGCGATGATTTTTCATGAACTACATGACAAAGTGATGGTGACTGCTACAAGAGGACACAACTTATTATCTCGAGTCCAACAGCTCGAGGATGAGTTTCCGACCATCGAGAAGGCATTTCTCTCCCAGACTGATCATTCTTCATTAATGTGCAATGCTGGTTAGAACAAACTCTTGTTCTGATTACATTCTGATTCATCCCTTGCTAGTAAACCTGGTTATGGAGGATTCTTAGTTGCTTGCCAACACCCTGATGATTATAATAATTTGGTTGTGTACTTCTGAGAAAATCTAGGCTGTGTGCTTGTTCATTTGACTCTTATTGTTTGGGCTTTTGCAATGATTGGTTGAATCCAACGGGCGACCTGACTCACAAAATCATTCCATTTTTAATCAATGGTTCATTGAGGTGGGTAATCTCAAGAGCTGGCCACTGGATTTCCAGCCTCATTCCGTGTGTTCCCCTCTATGAGCTCTATGTGAGAGTGAATACGAGAATACCATCCTCCAGCTTCTAGCTCTAGAGAGTAATATGAATTTTAGTTTTTATAAGGATTTTAATTTGTAAGGGACTCGGTCTTTTTTCGCGCCACATCTATTGCTCCAAGAGGCCTGAATATGTTTTGGATTTGAAAATTATGGTTTAAATATTGTGATGCAGGTGTTGATTGCCATCCTAATCTACAGATGGACCATAATATAGTGACCAAGGGAAATTTACCTCGGTTTATAATGGAGTCATATGAAGAATGCAGGGGTCCTCCTCGGTTATTTCTTTTAGACAAGTATGAGCTTTTGATCCTTTTAGATTGATTGACTAATGTGCCCCATCAAAATTACCATCTCATTGATATCAACCTTTAGATTTGACACTGCGGGAGCTGGGGCATGCCTGAAACGTTACACTGATCCATCATTTTTCAAAACAGAGACATCTTCCATTAAAATGAATGGTACAGATATTCAGAGGGAGAAAAAGATCAGCAAACCCAGGGTAATTCCCAAACAATTGATAGCAGCTTTTAGCACCAGCACTGCTGAATTTTAACTCGGAGTTGCAACTCCCAGTAACTTCATTTGTCTTTTTAGTGGTAAAAATCCATATGTTTTTTTGTACAATATATAGCCCCTTATAATATATCACCTATACTTAGATGAATCGAGATTCGAGAGGAAAGGCGAGGGGTCGGTAATCAGCAAAAATTTGAAATTTAATAAATAATTCTTCCAAAAAATTTTGTTTTACCACCTCGGATTGTCCTGTTCCACATCCTGGGTCAGTCCCTACACTCTGTATTTTGACCTGGACAATTTGGAAACTCACTCTTTTTGTAAAGAATAAGTATGACAGATTAATTTTCTTTTATTTTGAAAGACATACTTTCTTGTACATTTATATCGACACCTTAGTGGTAGCATCATTAGGAATCTTCCTTCGCGCCCCCTGCTTCTCTTTTTCTTTAGTTCTGTCTAACAGTTCCTCCTACGTCATTACAGTCCTGCAGAACTGTCTATTGCTTGACCATATTATTTGCATGAAAAACAGAGAAAAGGAACATACTGGAAGAATGGAGTAACCCCTGAAGTTTTACCATCATCGCATGCAAAGTGAGATAATAGTACCTGTTGGTGCCTTTTTTATTTGCCATTGCTGCACTTCAAATTCACATAAATCTCATTTTCATCTTAAATTTTCAGGCTTCATCAACTTTTCACGGAGGATCATGATGGAAATAGTGAAAGCAGTCCTGCACGTCATGTGAAATTAAAAAGGAGGTTGAATGTATTACCATTTGACTTAAAAACTGGGCAGAGCTACATGGAAAAAATATTAAAAATTCCTTCTCCGGAGCATAAAGTGCTTCATGAAATCACCATGAATTCATCATCCTTGAGGACATTGCCAACAACTGATCATGATGACTCTAGTTTTGGAGTACTTCAATTTGGAAGGAGCACTGACAGAGACACTGTGGAGAGGAAAAGAAGTCCTCCATCTCCACAAAGAGAGGATATTATGCTGAAACCATCCATATACGAGCAAGATGAGGTTTCCACATGTAAAATCTTGAAGGAAGACAATTCATATCCTAGCATCGTAGAAGATAGTGTCACATACCCTTGTGATCGGGTAACTAGTGAAAAGGATATGGTTGTTGATGGAGAAAGTAAAGCAGATGACATCTTAATTGGTTATCTAACTGATGATTTTGCCAGTGAGATAGACAATTTCGTGGACGCACCAATAACCATTGAGTCAGAACTTGATACGGACTCTGAACTGAGAGAGAAGGCCGATATCACCTCTTATATCAACAGGCATCTACCGACTTTTGATGTAATTGCCACCGAGGAACAACACTTTCATTCTACAGATTCTCAATCTACCGGAAACTCTATAATGTCTGACGATGAGAATCATTCATCCGGGAAAGAGATTTCTAGTTTCTCTACTTTGTACTTTCCAAATACTTCGGCTGATAGTACAAAATCTGAAGATTATGTTGCTGCCTGTACACCTGAAATTGAGATCATCAATTCACCATTTTTCAATAGAACTGCAGATGAAGTTTTTCCTGTGGCTCACCATACCAGATCTGCAGTTTCTGATGATACGTGCACTGGTGCACTTGCTATCACAAACCACTGTCCTGACTTTATGCAGCAGACTTCTGATAGGAACCTTACCGATTTGGATTCTACATTAGAAGATTCTGATTCAGAATACATTTTGGGAGAAATTATCTCTATGGCACCTGAATTAGTTGAAAAGTTAAATATTTCAGATAAAGAAGTTAAGACAAATCCGGTCACTGATGCAGCATGTTCTACCAGCTTCTCTGATTTCAGTTCGCAGTCGGAACATAGTTCCCTGCTTTCCTCTTCAGGAGTTCATCTGGTACATAAATCAATTGATGGGAATGCAACATATACAAATCCGTGTCATAACACGGATAGTCCAATTGACGTGTCTTTCGATTTCGTACAAGTGGACGACCCCGATCAGGGGGACCTGTCGGAACCTGAGCATGATGAAAAGTTGTCCCTTGCCAATAACGAAGCAAAGAAAGAAAAACTGGCCATAGATCCAGGATGTTCTTTCAGTGTCTCTGATTTTAAAACTCAATTAAGAGATAATTCCCCAAGCTCCTCTGCCGGAAGCAATACAGTTCAGGGATCAAATAGTGAGAATGAATCATGCAATTCTACTGATTTTTTGTTATACAATCAAACCTGTCTTCCTCCAAACAAAGATAACTTGCCTCAAATGATTTCTACTGATAATCTAGTCGTGGATGAATCAAATGATGGAGATTTAGAGTTTTCTGAAAACTATGGATTTGATTGTCCTAATTTGGCTCATGATGGACATAGTTTCATGTCAGCACTTTCAAAAGACGAAAAATCAATTGATGAGTCGAATAATGTGGCCTTAAATGCTTTTGCTAATGCTTCTAATGACTTTTCATCTATCATGGAGGCTTCTCTTGGTGAAGAACTGAAGAAACCATCCCTTGGTAATGCTCAAACTGTTGACATAGAAGGGAACGGCTGTAATAGATCAGTTCACAATCAGATTTATTCACCAAATACAATGGCATCACATGTAAAATGCTCTCGAGATTGGCCAGAGACAGGTTTAGATACTCATGACAATTATGTTGTTAATCTTGATAAGGAAACAACAATTAATGAAACTCTGGCAGTTGAAACTCTCAAGTCTTGTGAAGTTCTGGGGTTGAAGGCCACAGGAATCACAGATGATGCTCCCTCCCATGATTTAACAGCCCTAGAAAGTTTGTGTTCCCTCCAAGAGAATTTTGTAGGGCCGCATGGAAAGACAGATATTGTTGAAAAGGGTGGAATCACCTCATGTAAGAGCTCCTATGCTCAAGAAGCAACAAATATCCCTGCATCTCCAGAACTTACACCATTGAATGATAATAATGTCTTGTTGAGTGAACCTGATTCACAGACTGGTGTATCAGGGATTGCAATTGTGGCCTCTAGTGTGGTTTCAGTTGCTGATAATGTCGGCCAAAATGGTGTCTATTCACCTCTTGGTATCAATCAGTTGGTAGAAGATGGTATACCTTGTTTCAAGGATTCAAATCCCGATAAACTTGAAAATGGCAAGAGTTTTCTCTTGGAAAGTCAAGGGAAATCTGGCTTAGTGGAGGAAGTGAGTCAAAGACGTGTAACCCCATCGGATTTGGACAGAGTCTTCTGCAATATCAGTTACAATCATCCAAAGTCTGAAGAAGCAGATACCATTGTTGATCTGAATTTCGGTTCAATAGTAAATGAACATAGCATGGATTTTGTCAATACCACCACAACCCAGTCTTCCTCAGAGCAAATTAACTTAGATCCAGAACAAAAGTTGTGCCAACAAAGGAACCTTTTATACCGCAATGTTTGTTTTCACAATATAATAGAAACAACGCCACAAGAACAAGCCAGTCTGCTATCTACCCAACTCAGTCAAGAGTTCATGGATTCTGGTGGAATGGATTCAGGGTCTTCATGTGACCAGCATATGCTAGAGCTCAATGATCACCAAGCAGCCAGTAATTCCGCTTCAAATGGTTCACTTGTTAGCTGTCCTGATCAGCCTTCAATACCGGAGCTTCCGGCACCAAGCAACTATGAAGTTGATGTTTCTAAGCGTTCCGATTATCCTTTAGGTTCTATGTTTCCACCTGGTAATTGTTTTTTGGAAGTAAATTCAATCAATCTGGGAGAATGTCCTCCTTTACCACCTCTTCCTCCCATTCAGTGGAGACTGGGAAAGGTTCAACATGCATCTTCTACCATACAGGGAGAGAATCAACAAGAGGAATTCACTCAAGGAACCTCCACCCCTTCTGCTTCCACCTATGACTTTAGTTCATTCCATGGAGAATTGAAATCAAATAAGGAGAAGGTAGGGCACAGTCCCTTGATTCAGGAGATTGATGACATTTCTTCAAACACGGAAAATGGGAAGCAAGAGGTCACCATATCATCTTCGGAGATATTTGCTTTGACATATGTGGAAGAAGTTACTCAAATTTCCCCTGACATTGGATCAAGCAAAAAGAAGGTTGAGCAAAGTTCCACTAATTTGGAGGCCAATGTCTTGACACATGAGACGATTGACCATAAACAAAAGATAGAAAATGTGAAGCAGGAGCTTGTCGTTCCATCTTCAGCGATTGAGTTCGCATCACCGGATGTGGAGGGCGGAAATGCAATTGAGAGTCGACCAAGGAAATTGCCTCTACAGAGAAATCCTCTTATTGATACTGTTACTGCTCTTGATAAAAGCAAAGTAAGTATCTATAACTTTATTGCTCTAAAAAAACAATATTGATTCTTTGAAGTGCATATTTTCAGTTTAGATTGTTTTGCAGCTAAGAAAAGTTACCCCACGAGTTAAAGCTGAGATACAGAAAGAAGAGGAAAGAGATTCACTGTTGGAACAAATAAGGACCAAGGTGAGTGCACACTGATTGGCATGAATTTTACTATCTATTATGTTATTTTCAGAAGATGACTCAATATCATTTCCATTCGAACAGTCCTTCAACCTGAAACCTGCACTGGCGACAAAGCCTAGCATTCGAGGTCCCAGAACTAATCTTAAAGTTGCTGCAATTTTGGAGAAAGCAAATGCAATCCGACAGGTTTCTTGTTTTCTTTGAACATGCATTTATGATGTAGTATTATGTAAATCAAAGTCATATTAATGAACCTGGAGAACATCACAGGCCCTGGCTGGTAGCGATGAAGACGATGAGGATAGTTGGAGTGATTCATGAAAAGTAGTCAAGAGTTATTTTTGCCAAAGCACTTTTGCTATAGGAAACTTTCATAGCGCACGGTGAAATGGGGGGTGAACACCATACCGTGGATCCTTTGTCTGCAGCGACAGGCCTTTTGGTTTTTTCATCTATCCCCCTTCATCTCTTAAATATAACCGATTCCTAGTGTTGATTTTATCATGAAATAACACGTGGCATAGATATTGTTTTATACATGGACAATAGCAAAGCTTTTAAATGCGCAGTTATTTAATTTGCGTAAATAGTTGAGGGCACGCATTCTGTATAGTTGATGTCACGGATTTGAATTGTAAAAACTTGTGTTCTTCAGTTTTGCTCTTAGTTACCAGCATTTTAGCTTGTCTTCATATGATACAATATGTTGAATATAAAAACTGTTGGAAACGAGTTTCCTTGGTTAACAATAGATATGATAAATATTAAAAATTGAAGCATGTGAATTTGAGGTTTATTGTTTCCATAGACGGTATTGAAATGTCAATATGGATCGAAAATGAGCTGCCAGTAATTGCAATTTATCAGACATGAGTCTCCTCCCTCCGACCTCTACCTCCCCTGATATATGTGATTTTCTCACTTAAGCTTGATTTGTAGTCTCCTGCAAAGTGCTTTGGAGAGTGCAATGTTGTGGTCATTTGATCCGAATATCAGCATGGATGCTGCTTTTAGCAACAGAAAACAATGAAAATTGACATATGGGGTAAATTTAAACTAAATGGACCGATCAATCTTTACATAAATTCGGTTACGTGTATTAAATTAGAGTCTGGTGATCAAAGCTGGTTGTTGTTTGGCCATCATTCTTTACCATGTAAATCAGTATGGTATGAGACATATTCGAGGACGCAGGTGTTTTGTCCCTAGCAAGCATCAGCTATTTACGAGTCATGACTCTTCTCCACCTGGAGAGCTCGACTCCCAATGGACTTGGCTGCCTGCCACACTTTTGGTATTTAAGCTGAAGCTACCACAAGTCAACTTACTTCCAACATTCGGAAGCTCGTAACTGTTAGTTCTTCCCATTCCCAGGTACTCTTTTTTTTTTTTTTGGTATAATAATTTGTATATCAGATATTTTGATGACCATCAATTTGAATATACTGTGAGTCATCTTTAGTTTGTTTCATTGGAGGATTGATAGAAGACCTTTTTTGTTTCTTGTTTAATAATTTGTATATCAAGTGTTTCCTGGTATACCATAAAGGACCTTGTATTGTGCGCTCAAAAGTTGAGGAGCCTTTCATTTCCTTTTATTGTACAGATAAATAAATGATAATATAATTATATATTTAACGCTGGCCAATTTAAATATTGTGGCTATTAAGTGTCAAATGTTGGTCCTACTCCTATAAAGCTGTTGTGCAAGACTTATCATTATCATTATTATTTTTTTTAATAGAACCACGTGCATTAATTAGGTATCTTGCACTTTTCTTCGAATGATACCAAAATGACATCTTATCAGAAAAGAAATATTTGGTTATATCTATATCCCATGGTCATATTCCGATGTTACATGTGATTGATGAATTTTAAGACGGGGATTGCAAAGCTATTGGTTTGTTTGAGAAATTTACTTGACAAATGATAATAAATCTAATTTTTGAGTAATTGTTATGAATTTCAAATTCATCATAATATGACCAAATGATCATCAAATCAAAATCCTTCGATTCAAATGTAACATTAACTTATATTGCGTGATGATTGATGAGTTTGATTAAGAAAATTAAATTTAGGAAATAATTTGAGGAATGAATAAATATTTAAAATTCACTATAATTACTATACATAATTTATTTAATTTGATATATAATTAATTTGAAATTAATTTGAATTTTGTCAATCGAAACAAGTCAACTATAATCTCAAATCTACCAATCTAACCACGACCTTAGTATTTCATGTTTACGATTTTAACTTTTTTCAAAGTATGCGTTGTTCATCTAAATAAATAATTGCATGTTTTATATATGTTTATAGGTCTCATCCATAAATTACTAAGTAAATTGTAATTTTTGAATTAAAGTGTGCATGTACTGTTTACTCGAGTTGACAAGGATTCCATGTATAACTAGCAAAATCCATCCATCTTGTTGAATTCAACTTCGGAATGTTGTCTAGGACAAGTAAAATAAGTCATTAATCAGTTTATTTGATACTACGTTTATTATTAATTTTTCAAGCATATATAATAATATAAGTATTATTTTCGATTTTTATTACTCGAAGACACGTTGAACATCAACTTCCTGGGTTATTTCGTCAAACATGATAATTCACGAACCCAAAAGTCAAGACTCATTAATGACGTGGAGCTCATTCGTGTATGTATTAGAACACCGATATATATATATATATATATAGTTTTGATATCCTGCACACTTACGTGAGCACCGATGATGTGTCACTTACCAATTGGATGCACAATTTTTCTATATTTCATCACATCCAATGGGTGAGTGACACCTCATCGGTGCTCACATAGATGTTCACAGTTGGTGTGNTATAAAAATTAATATTTTTTCATATATTATCCAAATAAGATATTCGACCCAAAAAATTGATCTGTGAGATCGTCTCACGATAATTTGTGTGAATAAATAAATATAGACGTGTAGTGTGAGATTAGGTGGGATGCATTCGTGAACTCGTCCGTAGGGGATCATATCTCTTGTCTGAGTCAGCCGCCAAGAGGCGGTCAAATCCACAAAACTTGACCAAACTTTCCACGGTCAGATTTAAATGTGAACTTCTAAGAAACTCCGTTTAGTACAATCTATTCATATTTATATTCACCTTCTACTTTGCATCAAAAGATCTTTGATCCATTCAATATCCACAACTTATATGGCTTCTTCTGGAGGCAGCTTGAATACCTGTCATCACCGAAGCTTCTCCAATCAATGCTTTACTTCTGATCTTCTTACTGCTGAAACGGCATCGGCCATGAATCAAGAGAAATCTCCATTCAACTGGGTCAATTCAGATCACCAAAAAAGCATAGAAATCCCAAAGTACAAGTCGTTTCCGCCATCTTCGTTACCTGTATCCCCACCACCTGTTTCTCCTTCTTCTTATCTTTCCATTCCTCCGAGTTTGAGCCCTTCTGTGCTGCTTGATTCTCCTGTTCTTTTTTCTTCTGCTAATGTAAGTTTGTTTCTTCAAGATTCATTTCTCATCTCTCTCCCTTA
Organism: Primulina huaijiensis; assembly: GCF_012295235.1. Lineage (NCBI taxonomy): Eukaryota > Viridiplantae > Streptophyta > Magnoliopsida > Lamiales > Gesneriaceae > Primulina > Primulina huaijiensis. The sequence continues at coordinate 17,173,042 of NC_133321.1, forward strand.
TATGTATTACAAATGTTATGTTTATTTACGATAATGATTTGTTTGTTCAGGTTCTTCCTTCTCCGACTACCGGGGCTTTTAGTACTGCTAAGCTGGAACAGGAGGACACAAAGTTCTCTGATTTCTCTTTCCATTCTCTAACAAGGCCTTCTCATGATTCTTCATCATCCATTTTTCCGTCGTCAAATTCAACGGTATATTTACGTTCTTTAATCATTGATATTTTATTTTCTTTTTTTTTTTCTTGAAAAAAACTATGTATGTCTAAAATGATAGGCTGTATTGTATGCTTTGCCAAGATGCCGTTGCCGATGAAGTTAGAAGTTGAGTAGTTTTGTATGTTATAAAATTAATTATATCAAATCCAACTTTGTCAGGTTTGCATAAGGGACTGATCTCCTGCAATTTCTTGGTAAACTCTTGTGAAATTGCATCAAGGATTAGATTGACCTATGTATATGCAATTTGAAATGTCAAAGCAATAGTTAAATATGTAATTAGAGCTTGTATATATTTAATAACGACACTGCTGACAAGTCGACAAACATTATCTAACAGGATTCATTCAGAAGACAACAGCAAGAAAAGGGAACGTTTCATTTACTTGACAAGCAATCTGAATTTGCAACAAGAAAGTCTGCACTAAAATCAGAACCATCCCAAATGCATAGTTTCAGTTATCAAGAAATTTCCACAGTTCAAACCAGCTTGGAGAATACATCTGCCCCACAACCTGATCAATCAATCCTATATGCTCAACCATCTCAATATGTTAGGGAGCAAAAAAGATCCGAGGATGGTTACAACTGGAGGAAATATGGACAAAAACAAGTCAAGGGAAGCGAAAATCCCCGTAGTTACTACAAGTGCACATTTTTAAACTGTCCCACGAAGAAGAAGGTGGAGAGGAATTTGGAAGGACATATTACAGAAATAGTGTACAAAGGGACTCACAATCATCCGAAGCCTCAATCTACTCGGAGATCATCTTCTAATTCGGTTCAGAATCTTACATACAATAACTTTGGAATCCAAAATCAATCAAACTCGTTTCTTGACAATGGTCAGATGGAATCTCATGTGGCAACCACCCCAGAGAATTCATCTGCTTCTTTTGGAGATGATGATTTTGAACAGGGATCTTCACTTAGTAACTCGAAAGATGACGATGAAAATGAACCAGAGGCCAAGAGATGGTGAGTGGATTTAGCACCAAATTTCTATGATTAGACGATGTCTCAAATAAATAGCATGAATTAAAATCTTACACGATGTTAATTTTATTTTTCAGGAAAGGGGAAAATGAGAACGAGGGGGTATCAGCTGCTGGTAATAGAACCGTTCGAGAGCCAAGAATCGTTGTTCAAACGACAAGTGATATCGACATTCTTGACGATGGTTATAGATGGAGGAAGTATGGACAGAAAGTGGTTAAGGGCAACCCAAATCCTAGGTAAATTTCTGGCTTTGTCTAAGTCGGCCGAGCAAATTGAGACAAATATATACGTATCTCAGATGTTTTGTCTGCTCGTTTTCTTGTGCAAGAAAGTAAACCTTCATGACTGCTATTCTCACATTCCTGCAGGAGCTACTACAAATGCACATACAACGGTTGTCCGGTCAGGAAACATGTAGAGCGAGCATCCCACGATTTAAGGGCAGTGGTCACTACATACGAAGGGAAGCACAACCATGATGTTCCCGCAGCACGCGGTAGTGGCAGCTACACTATGAGCAGACCACCACCAACCACCACTAACAATGCCCCAACAGCAATAAGACCCTCTGCTACCGGAAACCACTCTAACGGGACAAACTACCCAAACCCGACGAGAATGCAAACAATGCAACACCAAACACCTTACACACTTCAAATGCTGCACGACACCGATAGTTTTGGATTCTCTGGTTTTGGAAACTCTACGGGTGCCTATGCCAATCATATGCAACAGACAGAGAATTCCCAGTCTATAACCAAGGAAGAACCTAGAGATGACTCATTTTTTGACTCATTTCTCAACTGAAGCATTGCTACTTGGAAGGTTTATCCCTGTGGCATGCAAATCTTTTTGAAGCATCTGTTGTGAGTTTTGGGACAGTTATTTGTGATGACATCAAGATATTTAATTTTATGTTGTATAAGTATATCTTACAACAGCGTTAAGGGGAATTCTTTTCATTTGTATCAAGTCAGTTTAAGCTTAGAATAGTATCCTGATAGTTGCAGCACACGAAGAAAAGTAGAAAAAACAAAAATATGGTATAGAGCTTAATATTTTCAATTTTTTGGTTTGTTTTTCTGCCACTAAATATTCAATAAACTGACCCATCTGCCATTCCAAACACTGTGTTCTCCTTCATTCTGAATACCATGCTGATGCAATGTCAACGATATGATTGAGATCGATTTAGGTGCTTCTTGGGTACCCCTGGCCCTGCATGATAAGTTAATTAGTGCATGTATATATGATTTAAGTTCCGTTTTCTGGTGTGTGTTTGAGATACAGCCAGCCCATGCATGCTCCAGAGACCATTCTAATTACCATATTCAGCCAAATTTAAAGAAGGATTATACGTGTGTTCATATATATTGATGAAGTCGTGTGGCTCCAGCGTCGAGTGAAATTTCCCAGAATGATATTAGTATGATAGGACATGTTATGGGCTTGTGTTTGTTTTCAACAGGGAAAGTCTTAGAATGGAGTGATGAAATGCTGTATTTTGATAGTTCTGGTGTGTCAAAATAGACAGGGCAACGAAGTACTTGTATCTCAATGACAAAAAAGCAGTGGACATTTTAAGAAATATTTATAATTTTGAATTTTTTTTGCTATTTCTGTCTTTTATGTAGTTAGATTTTAGTTTTAGTCGAATTTATTCTGTTCGATCGAGCTATATTCCAAAGATTTTAGTTTTAGTCCTAATTCTTGTCCGAGCTATATTCCAATTCAAATTCACAAGGTCCAATTCTCTTTTACATCCAATAATTTACCAAATAACTATGTAATTTATCCTATCTATGATTTTTTTTCTGTGGACCAAATCCCATCTATGGTTTTCGCTTTCAAGATTTAACTTGCGCATAAAATAAAAATATCTGCAAAACAACAAAAAGTTGAAATTCGTATCAATACCCACAAACAACGTGCCAGATTTATGGTTTGATCTATGATTGTTACTTCTGGTACATTTTATATAAGATATTATCTAAATTCAAAACAAGAAGTATCGATGTTTCTCACTGTGTAACATTGAAGGAGCCAAGATTTATATGCTTTAACATTTTTTTATTGTGTTTTATCTTTTTTAGGGCAACTTTCTCTTTATCCATACCATCAAGATTAGTTTGGTAAAAAAACATTGCACTCATACCTACCATGAGTTTCCAACGCTCCAGACACAGATACTAGTCAGTATCATTGTCAATCTCCGACTTTTACTCTTCCATAAATAAAGTAGAGTGGGGACGGGCATAGCCAAAGGGCCCTTAGGCATGCATGTTTTCAGAAGTTTTCAGAGCAGCGCAAGCAAAAACAAAGAGAAAAAGTCAAGCAGAAACTGACTCCAACTATTTGTAATTTGTGGACACAACAAACACCATGCGTACCTTTTCTGCAAAAGTGGACTAAACCCACATGCACAATACAACCAAAAAATCAAACCATTGAGTCCCCACCAACGCACCAATCATTCCAAGTTTATTATTTAGCTTACACCATGCCATTATTACATAAAACGCATTGATCAACTACTTCATATGACTTGGTGGTGGATATATCAACACTTGACCATGTATCTGTACGCCGCCACCTTCCGCTTTCGGGAGGCGGAGTTATCAACGGAGAGCACCAATTTCCCAGCTTCTGCGGCGGTGAATGAGTTGTGAATTGCCTCCTCCGTGGAGCGGAGCCGCCGTTGCTTCTCCACGGTAATGCTGTACCTACCTTGTGCATTTGGTTGGAATTCAGCGCTGTAATCTATTTCCCACCCTCCAACCACTATGTCCCATATAATCACTGCCCCAGCCTAAGCAGTAAACAACACATAATATACAGACGTAAATATGCAGCTACTCAGAGACAGACAAACCAATTAAAAAACACCAAATTTATTATACACGACAAAAGCACACGATCGACCTCTATGCCTTCTATTTCAATGTTGACTTTCTCCCCAGCTTTGACCGTGAACTCTGATGCTGCTGTTTCTGAATCCTTAAACTCATCGTTGGGTCGACTCAGTCCGCCGTATTGAACCGGAACATCGTCCGGCCTAATAAATCTGCACGTTATCGTCATAACATGCTCAGTTCTACATTATAAAAAGCCGACACGATCTTTGTGATTTATTTCAGATATGAGTCTAAAATACGAAAGCAGGGTTTTACTTGTAGAGAGTCTCGGCAACATTTCCTTCCTTGGCAATCACAAATTTAGTCTTGCTTCTTTGAGTCAGAAATGGGCTAAACATTGAGTACAGCAAACTGAAGTACCATGGCACATTTATGAATATCTGAACCAAAAAAATCAAATTTTTTTACACAAGATATGTGCTTTCAACATCGATGAAGGGTTAATATCAAAATTATGCAAGTTCATCTGATAATCAGAAAATCCCACAAACCACAACCCGCGATTTGAACTCACAACAATTTCTAGAAAGAAATACCTTTCTGGCTACCATTTCAGGGTAATTGTCTTGGAACAAAGAGAGAATGTGATTAGACACTACCCTGAGCTCTCTTTTAGGCATATCTTTAAGATCAGTGACCTGGATGATAGAATTCACCCCACCAGGCTTGAAATTCAAAAGCTTGATCCCTCTCTCGAGAATCTGAACCCTCCACCTCAAGAATTTCTTCAGCTTCTCGTCATCTCCAAAAATCTTATCGTACATTTCCTTATCTTTGAAGATACCATAGGCATTGTAACAAGCCGGATGCCCTTCCCTATCATATCCATGCATGAAAGCCACAACACCTTCCAGCTCTTTGAACGATCCCAAGTCCTCCTCCAAAATGCCGTCGGCTCCGAAATCCTTTCTCCAATCCAAGCACTTGAGCAGCATGGTGAGGGCATCCTGAACCCTGAAATCCCTCGCTCGGAGGAATTTAAGCAGGATGACGTCAGTCTTCTCGTCTTCGGACCCGAGCAACGGGACGCCCCACATGGAATCAGGGCCGTGAGATGCCATGAGCTGGTCCTTGAGCTCCCGGAGAGCCTTTCTTTCGGAGTGCTTGAGGTGGGTTATGAAGTATGTGTCTTCCTTGAAAGATGGAGTTCGAAATGAGGCAGCCTCGATCAATGAACCGACAATGCTTTTGTTGAAGGGTTTTGGTGAGGATTCAGGAGTCAGACGTTGGCTAGCTTCCATTTTCGAGTTGTGGGAGTGTTGAAGAGTGATCACAACAAAAGAAAGAGAAGAAAGAAGATCGAATTTAGCAACACGCGACGGACGTGGGGGCTTGTGCCTCTGCTTTGTCAGACTGGCCTCCTAAATTTGACATTGTGCATATTTTTACAATTTTGCTTCGTATGCAGTAATAAATTGTGTCTTTTTTTTCCTAAATAAGTAATGTGTTGTGTTAATAAAATGTTTTTTTTTTTTAAATATGTAAATTGTGTCTCTATATTAACTTAACCTTTAATTGATTTGATGAAGATTTATTATAAATTATAGTTATATTCTTATTATACAATTTTAATTTTTTTAAATAATATTTTTTAAAATCGTCAATCATATCATAAATCTTAATCGTTATTTTAAACTTTTTTAAATAATTCATTATTCTTAATAAAAATATGAAAAATCTTTAATTTGAATATTATCATGTTTAAATAAATATTGTCACGTTATATATACACAATACATTCAAATGACCACTAATATGTAAAATAATACATAACCTAATAAAAATGTTTATATATATTATTTATTAAAGTTAAATTCTTTTAAACAATCAGATGTGTTGAATTTTTTTATAATTCTTTCTTTTACTGACTAGTTTTGGTATGGTGTTGAAAATTTTATATATATATATATATCATCTTTTCTTTATTTTTTTTATCATACCAATTCAATTTTAAAATGTAATAACTTCTCTTTAATTATTTGTTTTTTTAAAAAAATATATTTTATTTTCTAATTTTTTTACGAAAACACATGAATTATGTGTGCCACGGTCCACTAATTTAAATATAGTATAAGAGAAAATAATGAATCATACTACATAAGACTCTTTATGTTTGAAGTGACAATTTCAACAAAACAATCTTTCATAAAACTATTTTACTAATTAATAGTATTTGTTAATGTCGCCTCAAGTAAAATTATAAAAGAAACTCCGTCCTTCACCAAAATAAATATCTAGATTGTTTTTACATAATTTCAATGGACCCTTTACGTAATTGGATAATTACTTTAGCTAGAATTTTAAAATTAAAACGATTTTTTTGCCTAAAATTAACATAAAATTTATCTTCAACAAAGTTAACAAAATAATTTCTGATTTTTTTGCCCCTTGCAAGTTTGGGCCTGAGATGGCCATGAATCCAAGTAACGTTAGTTTCTATAACATTCTATGTTGTTTTCCTCGGCAAAAGATGTCTTCGTATTAGGTCAATCATAAATTGTCAGGAGCGAGTGTTCATAGTATTTTGATAAACTCAAAGGTATTGATCTGAAAATTAATGTTGTGGTATGATATGCAATATCATTACATAACTGCATTGATTAATTAATTAAATGCGGTGGTAAAATAAAAAATTTATTAAGGAACTGATTCTTTTAAAAATATATGCAATGTGTTTACTACAGTTAAGAGTCGTCAAAGCAGGCCAACGAGACATATCGACCCACAACCCGTCACAACTTATCATTTGGCAGGACGGGTCAGCCCATCAAGCTTCAGTTATATTAGGCAGGCTGGAACACAACCCCCTCTTTTACAAATCCGACCAAGGGAGGCATGGACTTTATTGCACTTGCCTCTCTTTTGAACAAAATTTCATCTCCTTTTGAGCACTATAACTTGGGCTTAGTTAATAGGCGTAAGCAACATTTGGGCCTAGTTGGATTCATTTATTGGGCTCAGTTTGCCAAGTTTCTAGAAACTTTTATCAATATAAATAAATTAAAGAATGTATAAATAAGGGTGGGATCGGGTCGAGACCCGTCACGTGACCCTCCTATCTAATCTTCGTCCTGATAAGAATCTAAAATTCTTTTTCCTTCCTATATCATACCCGATAATATTAGGACCCAAATATTCGGGATCTCACCGAGTAGTGAGAGCATATCCCGAAAGTTCGAGATCATATTGAGTAGGGAGAGAATATCTTGTTAAATATAGATGTAAGAACAACAATGTGCTCTCTCCACTCTTCTAATTTTAGGCTGAAGGAGAGAAAATTATGTATAATTTTATTTGAGTTATAACATTTGTCTATTTGAATTTTTATTTATTTAGATGAATTGGTTAATAATTTAATTTAACTCGTAATCATCTATGGGCTAACCTCTTTTAAATATATGGACTTCGACATAATATCATTTTAATTAAAATTAAAAATTTTCAAGACAATGTGTAAATAATATTTTAATATTTATTTTAATAAATAAAAAAGTATTAAAATAATCGGGTCACTAGGGAATCTCGTCGGGTGAATATTAGTTTCCCGATCCCTCTCCCGAAATTGATCGAGACAAGAAAAATCTCAACAACTCGGGTCGAGAAAAATGCAGGTCGGAATTTTTTCATGACGGAAATGAGGTAAGATTCAGATTTGGTCGAGATTTTCGAGTTTTTTTACCAGCCCTAGCCCCTATGTATAAATACATTTATTTAAACAAAAAACCGGCCGGTTTACACTTCCACAATTTAAGTATGGAACTTTAATGGCTCCATTTTGATTTTTGGGCTTCGCCTTTGAATTTTCTGGCATTCCCACTTGATTAATTGTCACCCTGACATTGAAAAATGATCCATCATTACCATTTGAATTGAATAGTCAATGCTGAAGAAAATGCGTGCCAAGTTTTTCCAATTTGATTCATTTTTTGAAATTTAAAATGAATCTGTGTACTCATGACATCCCTTAATGCAATTGATATTTGATAAGAGATCTAAGAGACAAATACACTAAATTTAAGGGATGCAAATGTAAAATATCCAATTAGATGATATGGTACTTCAGTCATCCCTGATCACACACCAAATATGACAAATATCTCGACATTATATNGTGTGAATGTGTACATTACGTTTTCATGTTAGTTTGATCCTATCTGAAACAATTCGATGAGATCATTTTAATTTTTTCACGTGATGCAATGTATTATTTCATGTGAAAGAACACATGTAGCTCGTTTATAACTATTGTATCGATATTTGGCGTATTAACTTTAAGACAAATGCAGGAATAGTAAAAAATTATAATATATTTTATACCGTTGTGAATATCGTGAGCTAGTCTATTCTATACCGTGAGTATTTTTCATCATATTCTAATAACAATATATCATGCCGGTCTCTATCATTTTTATGAAAGTTAACATATATGTTGAAAATCTAAGGATTAACATTTGACTACAACATGTAAAGAGAAATACTTAAGATGTAGCGTAAAATAATACGGAGATCACAATAACTAATTATTAATAGATGCTAAAAGTGTGAAGATAATAAGTAGATTAATAATTGGGTACAACTTTCACATAACGATGGAATGAAATAAATCTTACTACTATATAAACGGAATCTCTTCTTCTATTTAATAATAATTATCCAATTAGATTGAGTTTTATTAAGGGGTAGATCACTTTATTAGATTTTGATCGTCTATAAATAATTATCTATATAATTGTTTTACTAGGATGGAATCTTTCATCGTCATTCTTCCGTGCATGCATACTAGGTAAACTTTTTGGCTAAACAATAACCTGCAACTATGATAATCAGACAAATCGTACTGGGCAAACTTTGTGCGTCATGCTCGTAGGAAAAACTATTAGTAGGATGAATTGAAATAATATGTCAAACGGTTACTTACTCTACCAACTCAAACGCTCTTAACGAGCCACTGACCTATATTATTAACTTTATGATCGAAGGAGTAGTAAATATAGCTTCATAATCCTCCATAAAATTTCCAAATTTCATATTAAATATTGTCCATGTGTCAATTTATAAGTTTCAAACATGTAGTTAAACAAAAAAATTAAGAACCACTTTTGACCTAACCAAATTCCATTAGGAATATTTGATTTCGGTCTACATAAATTTTTGAATAATAATATAATGTAATTTGGATTGCGTGTTTGCGAGGACAAGTGTGGGAAACTAAAAAGTGTGGGAAACTAACAACTTAAACATCAAGTGGACCACAGATTAATTAGTTATATATCCCATTTACACACGCGTTTTAATTATTGGTTTTATACTATTATATAGTGTGAGTGTGTTTTGGGTGTCAACTATTTTTTTACCCAAAGAAAAAGTAAAAATAAAAGTTTTTAGGTTGTATTTGGATGAAGAGCTATTGTCTTGTTCATTTTTGGAGAGTGACTTGCTATATGTAATGGGTCTATAAATAGTTGGCATATGCACACACATATGTACGTGTCTCATACACATAAGTGATCAATTAACATTAAAATAATCAAGATGCCTTGCCTTGATATCTCCACTAACGTTAACCTCCACGAAGCAGAAGTGGACGCCGAGTCCATGTTTTCCCAACTCACAGAAGCTGTTTCTCAGATTGTCGGAATACCCAAGAACGTACGTCCATTAACTATACTCTTTCTAATCAATCAATCACTCCCTCTATATATATCCATATGCATATATGTATGTATGTACACTTATGTGTGATACATGAAAATTTGATANGAATCCGAAACTGTGAGTGGTAGTTTATGTTATTCACAGCAATTTAAGGTCGATGGATCATGTATATTAATGGATGTCTTCCACATTGGTACTATATTAAAAATATAATTGAAAATATGCGGTGAATAAACAAATATTGATATGAACGACAATGAAATATATGACGACGATATTACAAATTTTGCATCTATAAAAGTATAAATCCTCAAAATGTTTTGTTTTATCTTCGAAGGAAACTTTAATAATAATATGTTATGACCGAGAAATAAGATCATATCCTTAGCGTAATGCCTAAAAATACGTCTCAGAGTTATATTTATCAATACATATGGATATCTGGTTTGGATTTGGAATTTTGTAATCTAATCTTTGAGTTTGATTTTTTTCGGTTTAGTTTGTTTTAAAATCAATCCAAACAACGAGATACACGGAAAACCAATCTCAATTACCAACAGTTTGATTTGATTTTTTGTCTTGGCTAGTTCCATGAACATTTTATTTTACTTTTAGCTTTTTGAATGATGATTTCATTAACGGTGCAAACTATATACCATAATTAAGAATTTGAATCCATATAACTCGATATCGTGATTATGGAAAATACCAATATTTGTTATTAAATCTCAATGAGTTTCCGAAATGAATGGTGTTATGAAGGAAATCGGCAAGTGTAAACGGTACGTGAGTCGTTGAAGTCTGCTCCAATATTAATTGTTCTGACTTCTTTGCAAGTATGGACTGTCATATTTTGTTTTATCTTTTCGATCAGAAACATGTTCCGTCCTATTGATGTGATAGATAGATAGATATTCTCTTATTTTATATATATATATTGTAGCTACAATCATTGTTCTACCCTTTTATTTAAAACCAAAAACAAAACAAAACAAATAGGACTCAAATTGATGTATCGACTATTCAACCCATCTGTTTTCCCACTTTTTAAAGTTGAATTTTTCCACCGAAAAGATGTCAAAGATTATAATATAGACCACAATTCCCAAAGTGTACCGGGAGATACACTCACTTTTTTTGTATACTGAAAACAAAATATATTGAGTTTATCAATTTTTTTTATTTTATAGTGATATGATCCATCGATTATCTTAAACAAACATACCAAAGATGTGTAGCATTGACTCAACAAAAAAATAGATAGATTTAGCATTCTAAACGTGGGTTAAAATTTGATCCACACATTAATACACCTCACTACATTGTTGATATGCATTAGAGAGAATTGTTTGGTTTTTCTCACAATTTTTTTTTTATTGAAAAACAAAGTTACAATTAACCAATTTTATGTTTTATCATTATTTAATTTATTCAATAAATAATTACATGTTTTTCAAGATTTTTAGTGAAATAAAAATATTTTAAAAAACTAAACTATATATTTAAGACAATCGAAAAAACTTATATATAATTGAGATGAACGCATTCTAACATTCTGAAAACATATGCTTATCTTGGAGAGGATAGAAACATGATGAGAAACCAGTAATTAACATGATATAAGTGAAATACGAAGCGACTGAATTACTAAATTTGGGTTTATTTTTTGGAGAAACCGACCGCCATTAAAACCTAAATAAAATGTATGGACGATCAGTGATGATGAAATAATTAAATGCATGAAGCTGTCGCACATAAATTAACTGATCTTTCATGTTTATTTGACCCAAAAAAAAACATTATGGCAACAGATNTGAAACTCAGGATGGATAGCGCCACAGAGACTTGTAATCAGGCGAAATTACATGCACAGTCCATGGCGCTATCCCTCCTGAGCTTTATGGCTTGCTCATACTTGCAGCAATCCCCCTATTTCAAGCCGCTGTCCAAACACACGCACACGCGCACACACACACATATATAACATGAATGCTAAAGCTTAATGGTGAAGAAGTGATACATATGAACCAGAGTGAGTGGGTATTTATAGCAACAGAGTAACATGGGCAACGGCAGAACAACGTGCGTCATCAAGTTTGTCCAGTAGAGAGAGAAGAAGCTCCGAAATCTTTGACTAAATTTCTGTGTCATGAAAACCACAGGCACACTTTATACATAGGTAGCATATGATTTTAATGCAGCCCCGCCATCTGCGTATGTGACTTGTTATATTTATTCAATTTTTTTTTTATCCTTTCTTTAGTTTAATAGTTGTGTCCTTTGGAAAGAGTAAATGGTTATCTTTTTTGTTGTATATTTTATATTATATATTTCTTCGTTTCATATATATAGGTCATATATATTTCTTATTTCGATATTTCCGATTTCTATATTTAATAACATTTTAAATGTTTTTTTAACTAAGATATATATCACTATTAACCAAGTTTTGGAAAATCTGAAACTATTTTTTAATTGAATTAAACAAGAATGAAATAGGAAGTTTGGTCGTAAATTTAATTTTTCAATTATTTCTTAATCGGTGTGAAAGAACAAACAAATATGTATATTTGGGATGAAATGAAACCTATATATTCTTTGGGTTGGATAGAGTATAATTATTTATTTTTCACATAAATTTAAGGAAATTATTGGAAAAATAAAATTTACAAACAAAATTTTTTATTTTGACGTGTTTTTATTCATTTTTAAAACTGGTAGTACGTTTTTTAATTTAAGTAACAAGAATATATCAATAGAAAATAAGATTTTTTTTTATCAAATATAGAAATTAGAGTATATATTTTAGACAATCGAAAACAAAAAAAAAATCTATAGGAGATGGTATATATTTATATATGACCACCGAGTATAAATTATAAAGAAATTAGAACGAAGATTCAATGGAAATTCCACATTTTTACGACCTTACGCTAACTCGTACTGGTGCATGGGAGATTGAAAGGTCAAAAACACTGAAATCTATACTCACTTTCACGCCCCACGAGACGAGGAATGGTCACCTGATGTATAGTATCATGCAGAAAGTGTCGTGACTTACATATTTATACACAATCCCAGATTTTTGCCACCTGAAAATTTGACACCAGACTCAGATTAAAATTATATATTTATTTTCGTTATTTTGAATCAAACCCCATATATTTTTGCAATTTTTTTGTAGATTTTAACTCGTTAGTGGTTGAAATTAATTAATTAAGTGTCAATTAATATAATGTATGATTTTTGCAGCATATAGCTTATATAAATGTGATCACAATTAATAAGGGATGGCTGTTGCAATGAACGCATCCGATTATCTTTCCAGCTAGTGAGGGCTTCACCATATGATAAAAACATCATATTGCCAAGTAAGAGAATGAAGTTCCAATGTGTGTTTGAGTTGGTAAACATTTAACTAATGGTCATGTGTTTGATTCTCTATGGCAATACTTTTTCGGGTGAGTCTATTGCACATAACTTTCATGCACTACAAAAAAAAAACGGAATTAGCGACGGCCAAAACCGCTGCTAAAACCGTCGCTAAAAGGGTTAAGCGACGGTTTGGAAAACCGTAACAGGAGGCCGCGTCGCTATTTTGCAGCGACGGTTTCTCAAAAACCGTCGCCTGTAGCGACGGTTTTTCTGAACAAGACCGTCGCTAATTTAGCGACGGCTTAAATACAACCGTCGCTAATACTAAGCGACGGTTTAATCTAACCGTCGCTGAATGAAAGCGACAATTTCTAAATAACCGTCGCTATGATAAACGACGGTATTTGAAAAACCCGTCGCTATATTAAGCGACGGTTTTTCAAAATACCGTCGCTATATAAAGTGACGGTTTTTTAAAGAACCATAGCTTAATTAAGCTACGGTTTTCCGAAAAAAAAATTAAAAGTCATCAAAATACTACACAAAATTTCATAAATACGATACACCACAAATATTAAATTTTCGATAAAAAAAAACTTTAAAAATCTTACTTACGCGAAGATATGCAGATCCACGTAACGCTGAAAGATTACACCAACAAGCAAATATACGAAATTAATACAAAAAAATATTAGTACAAGTAATATATAACTCGTCGCACAGAATAGCGACGGTGTCATTACACCGTCGCTAATATAGCGACTGTTGTTGTAAAACTGTCGCTATAAGAGCGACGGTTTTTGATAAACCGTCGCTTACTTTAGTAGACGACGGGTTTATGAATAACCGTCGCTATTATAGCGTCGGTGTATAAAAACCGTCGCTACATGAAGCGACGGTTTTTTGAAAAACCGTCGCTAAGCTTTGAATGCGACGGTTTATAAAAAACCGTCGCAAAAGAAGCGACGGTTTATAAAAAACCGTCGCAAACGAAGCGACGGTTTATTAAAAATCGTCGCTATAGTAGCAACGGTTGATCAAAAACCGTCGTTATTCCATCCGTTTTTTTGTAGTGATGGTTCATTTTACTTGGTTAACATGATTTGCAGACTACTACGTTAGCTCGAAAATTTATCCAGGGTGTCACCAAAGAGTAGTGCGGCCGCGGTTTCTCACGTTGTAACCAAAAAAAGTAAAAGACTGTAAGAATGCGTAAAATCCATGTTTTCAAAATCGAAAGCTTAAATTTAATTTTCATTATATATATAGTAGAATGGCGACATATCTTGTCAACGGGATTTGATTTGATTGGGAAAATTTGCGAGGACTTCACCACAAATTATATAGATACGATTACTATCTCATATCTTGCCGGAAACACTATGGCTGATCTTTTGGGATGCATTTGCGAATCAAAAAAATCTAGCTACTAAAATGTAATAAGCTTGGCTAATGGGAAACATTAATGATCCTCTGTGTGATTTAATAATGATATAGGAATTCATCAGAAGCTCAAACTAAGATTTTGGCCCAATCTAATCTAATTCAATTAAGATATCAAATTCATTAAATAATAATGTTATTTGAAATTCATTATTATACTTTGTATTACTAACGTGTAAATTAATAAGATATCTATTTAAAAATTTATTATCTATTGTCTACTATAAATAATAAAATTATAATCAAACTTCATGGATTTCAAATCTAACTAAATGCACCGTCAAACTCTTGATTTATTTGACCACTAATCATATGTCAAAATATCAAAGAGTTTTTCGGCCAAGAATTGTGAATCAGTATATAATAATAAGAACAATATCTAACACATAAAAACAATATCATATGTTAACTGGAAGTTAATAATATCGACGGCCAATGTGTTGTATGTAAATTGGCAGACAAGGTGCTGAAAGGCTGTCGTGAATCCAAGTCATTGCCGCGCACACCACTTTTAATCCATTTGTTTTCTTCTTTTTAAGTTGAACACATAAAAAATAATATATAGTAGCAGACTTGTAATAAAATGAGCGCGCAGATATATTTATGTTTGTTAATGGCCCTTAGTCCTGCAGGCTACGTAAAGCGCCATAGATACCAAATTAAATGCGATCGTCGTGAATCCCAACAAAAAAATAAAAAAATTGTGGGGTTCGACTAGATTATACATTCTCATCTCACAATCTAGCTAGGGTTTATCGTTTGCGTCCGTTGCCTGAAGTTGGGTCCATTAACCTGGGACGGCTCCTACAAGTACTGAATACGATAGCATCTCATGTGTTAATGTGAGGAAGGGTCGGCCCGCAACCTGTCACTAGAAGAGACGGATTGGTCAGTCTTTCTAACGGATTGAAAAATTATCATCTATTATATGTTACATATGTTTTGTGACGTGGGATGAGCCCGAAATGGATGGGGAGAAGAAAAGTTCTTTTTTTTAAGGTACTCCTAGGAATAGATCCGGTAGAGAAGGAGTGAGCTAGTAGCTCAGAGGATTAGAACATGTGGCTATGAACCACGGTGTTGAGGGTACGAATCCCTCCTCACAGACTTAGTCACTCTAATCTCGAAGTCCGCTCTGTTGATTATAAGTCCATATTGCTCAAGTTTTATTTCGAATTAATGGTAATAACACAATTTACAATATCNAGTGTTAATGTGAGGAAGGGTCGGCCCGCAACCAGTCACTAGAAGAGACGGATTGGTCAGTCTTTTTAACGGATTGAGAAATTATCAATCTATTATATGTTACATATGTTTTGTCACGTGGGATGAGCCCGAAATGGATGGGGAGAGGACACTACAAGAAAATTGAGAGAGCATCGAGATTGAGAGATAAGCAATTATGAGAGGCGAGAAAAAACGTCGAAGTCGGAGGGGAGGGGAGAGGAGGGTTTACACAAATTAATTGAAAGTGAGAAATATAATTGTATTTTGGGTAAAAGATATTTTTATTTTTTTAATAATGAAAAAAAAAAATAAATTATGTAGGCGCCTAAATTCTGTAGGAGTAATTGGAGGGAAATAATTTTATACATGGCGCTTAAAATCTGTAGGCAATTATGTGAGGGATTTTTTTGTAATCAAATAATGACGGGATTAGTTATCTATGGCTAAGAAATTGAGAATTCCTCACTAATAATTTAACTCTTTAATAATGGTTTTTTTTTACCCTCATAAAAACATCAAAAATTATGTTTTCAGTGACCCATTTTTCATACCCTCATTAAATTTTTGTCATTAAAAATCAATTTTCTTGTAGTGGGAAAAGTTCTTTTTTTAAGGTACTCCTAGGAATAGATCCGGTAGAGAAGGAGTGAGTTTGTAGCTGAGATGATTAGAGCATGTGGCTACGAACCACGGTGTTGAAGGTACGAATCCCACCTCACAGACTTAAGTCACTCTAATCTCGGAGTCCGCTCTGTTGAGTATAAGTCCATATTGTTCAAGTTTTATTTCGAATTAATGGTAATAACACAATTTACAATATCCAAAAAAATAAACTAAGTACAATTCTTTTTAAATAATTATATCAACTCGTAATACACAAGAAAATAAGAGATCCCAGCATGCATGAAGAACGAATGGAACTGGTTAAGATGTTTGGTGGCCCATTTGGTTAAGAGTTCTAAATGGTTAACTGTATATCTCGTAGTTCTTACAAACAATCACCAATTTTGACCAAACAATCACCAAAATGAATGTGCACTTGAACATAAAAATTATATTCACCAAAAATCAACTCATTTACACAAATTAAAATGCCTTAAATCCCGTCGTCAATTTTCTCTAGCGTGAAAGGTTTCAGCATTTTGATTTTCATCATTACAAAAAACACTCTGTTTCAGAAGTTTTGAAAATAGTAACTAGTTCCAAACATCTGGCAACCCCCCCCCCCCCCCCCCCCCCCCGGGGGGCAAGCACCAGTGTATACAATCTGAATATGCTGCAGGATCTACCATCTTAGCTTCTCCGGGCTTAATGGTTCCCAAAACTTACTGTATATTGTGGGATGACCGTCTTTTCTGTACTCTGAGAGTTCTTTCTCATCATATTGCCTTCACTTCCTGGCTCCCGATCCTCCTTACTGTTGAGCAAAGGAAAATTTTGTGAAACCAATACAGATTTTAACAGCAAAATGATTAGTTTCATAAAGCACAATTCTCTATAACTGCTGCAGACTCGAGGAATTTTTTGTTTTGAATCATCCATTCTTTTTTAAGGCATATAACTTCGTTTAAAATTGGTGAGATAAGTGAGGACATTTCCAACATTTTTAAGCCGTTTCGAGCATTTCAGAAAACATAGAGCAGTCAATTTCAAATTTATACAAAGTAATGTTTCAAACATCCTATTTAAAAAGAAATGAGCTACCATATCAAATCAATTTTACTCAGGCAGCAAACTTACGCGAAATGTGTAGGTGACATGGTCATGAAAAAGACCTTCTCCAGAGGATCAATATAGGAGGATACCCAATCAACCCAGGCGTCCATGGCCATTTCCGGACCTCCAAGGCCATCAATTTCTTTGCAGATCATGTTTTCTTGATCACTCCATCTAATATATTATATATCAATGTTGACACGTGTGTCACAAATCAAATTTGCATAACCAACTATGAATTTTTTTTAATATTCTTAAATCTGTCTCGAGCATATCTGAGGTACAGAAGCTTAACCGGGCACTGCCTCCACCACAGATACGAATTAAAGATAAGTATATCGGCATGCTCCCATCGTGACAAATGCCTAAAAATTGAGTCTGGCGGCATTATTCTTTCATCAAGAGGTGATCCACTGCATCATCAGAGTTCGATTCTGCGACAAGAGGTGCTCAAAGAAACTCAACTGTCAGCATTATAATTCTGTATGACATAAAAAAATTCATGACAATATAACATATAGCTAGTATTTCTGCCATCCGGCACAAGTCCTCAAACATCGTTTATAATGCTTACGTTTAAACAATATAACGTCTGAATGTCTGATGTTATTGAAGCCACTAGAACGTTATTGAAGCCACTAATCTCGGAAGATGTTGTGAGACGATTCCGTTTTCATGCACTTTCAAGAACGAGGGCTGTAGAGTGAAGGAGAGTGAGTTATCAAGGTGTGTGATGTAGTTGAAAAATTAAAACATGGGTGTTTAAATCATTGGATAAATTATTCACACTTTTATCCTAACTACAAAAAATCATATCAAATAAAATTTAATTTTATCTCAACTACTGTATATATTTACGTACAAATTGCTTTATAATTCAAATTTGATATACATTACTAATCTCATCCCACTTAGACATGAATTCGGACAAAATCATGGATAGGATAAAGATGTGTGTGGCCCTGTGGTTCATTTCCGGGACCTATGAGTTGGCCATGCAAATGCAATCGAACAACCAATTAATCAATGCAACGCGTTTGTTGCTTTCTTTCAGTCAACGCAGTTCAGAAGTATTTTTTATAATTATGATGATAATCTGGATAGTTACTCTAAAGATCTAGTATAGATATAACAATCAAAATTAAATGAAATAATATAATCAACAAAAATTATTAAATGTAGTTCAAATTCAAATTAGAATTTTAAAAAATAAGTTTAAAATATTTTACATTTATTTTTTATTTATTTTCAAATATTTAATGTGATAAGTTAATATATTAATATTAATATTAATAAATATATTTTTATATAACAATTTTTTACCGAAAATTTCAAATATGAGACTCTATTTCTTTATAAGTTGAAAGGTGCAGATAATGATAACAAAATTCAAATATGTGGTACAGATTTACTTAGAATAATTTTTATGATATTTTGTAATAATTGAAGAAGATATTAAAGTTGTCGGGTTATATGTATATTACGATGAGCCAACTCAAAATCACCGGCAAACCATGCGCCAAATAAATGCAGACAAGTTCAAGCAAAAAAAATTTTTGTGTACTACGAGTTTACAGTATTGTATCTTAATGGTTGAAGTGTTGATGAATAAATCATGATCACTCATTTAATCATAATATATAGATGAATGATCATAACTCGTCATTTAACATGTATATCATATAATAAGTGGATGAAAACACGGTTGTGTGAATCACACTTACCAAGTCGAGGAAAAGAGACGTCGTAGCTCCGAAATTGTAGTCGGACTAACGCAGCTGCAATAATATCTCATACTTGACCATATCTAGGTCAATAGTTTTTGACTTTTCAACTCCTTACAATCAATTAATCTTCTCTCCGGTCTGAATCCGCTATTTGTAGTATTTTATAGTAATTCAACCAAATTATTGCCGCCACCACCTCTCTGCTCCATGGCTCTATCTTCCCATTTCTTATTTCTATGTTTCATAATCCTCTGCAACTCTTTCTTGATTTCCCAATCTTTGGAGTTTGTCTACGATGGATTCAATACATCGGATGTTACTACAGATGGGTCAGCTTCCATAGAGGCGAGTGGAGCTCTAAGACTCACAGACAAAAGACCAAATCGTATAGGCCATGCGTTTCATCGCGATTCAGTTCCCATGTTCAATAACAGCCCCAATGCTTCTTCATTCTCCACATATTTCGTCTTCCAAATCCTGCCTGATTACGCGAGCCGTGGAGGCTTTGGGTTTGCTTTCACTTTGTCTCCATCCCCGGGCTTTCCTGGCGCGGAGGGAGATCATTATTTGGGAATTTTCAACTCGACGAATGATAGGAACCCAACAAACCATATCTTTCTTGTGGAATTCGATACGGTGAATGGATATAACGAAGAGTCAGATGGAGATGCGAATCATGTCGGAATCAACGTTAATGGGATGAAACCAATAGCTTCCGATGCGGCTACGTACTCTGAGAATGGGACTAGAGCAAAGGAGGAGATTGACTTGGAGAGTGGAGAGCCTACACAGGCTTGGATTGAGTATGATGGGGTGAAAAGACTTTTGAATGTAACACTTGCCCCTATAAATTCTTCCAAGCCAATCGAGTCTTTGTTGTCTGAACCCATTGACTTGTCGAATGTTGTGAAGGATAAGATGTATGCTGGATTTTCCGCTGCCACAGGAAAAAAATTCAGCTCTCATTACATCCTGGGATGGAGTTTCAAGCTAAATGGGATGGCTGATCCACTCAATATTGACAGGCTTCCTATCGTGCCCAATTCGAAATCACCTTCTACATCTAATGTTGAGTTGAAAAAGGCACTTATTGCGACCTTTTCTGTTATGATTTTCTTACTGTTGATAGCTTTAGGCAGCATACTTGTGTATAGAAGAGTGATGCAGTTTGAGCATTTGGAGGATTGGGAACTGGAATGTCCCCGTAGATTCCGTTACAGGGACCTTTACAAGGCAACTAAGGGATTTAAGGAGAGTGAAATTATTGGAATTGGAGGATTTGGTGCAGTGTTCCGAGGTGTTTTACAAACAAATGGGACTGAGATTGCCGTGAAGAAGATCATGTCTAACAATTCACTGCAAGGATTGAGGGAGTTTGCTGCAGAAATTGAGAGCCTTGGAAGACTGAGGCACAAGAATTTAGTGAATCTTCAGGGCTGGTGTAAGCACAAGAAAGATCTTCTCCTAGTCTACGACTATGTCCCAAATGGAAGCCTGGATTCTTTGTTGTACAATAACTCAAAGAATGGCAACACTTTCTTGAACTGGGAACAAAGATTCAATATCATCAAAGGCATTGCATCCGGGTTACTGTACTTACACGAGGAGTGGGAACAAGTGGTCATACATCGTGACGTGAAATCGAGCAACGTATTAATCGATTCGGACATGAACGCAAGGCTAGGAGACTTTGGGTTAGCGAGACTATACGATCATGGGAAAAACTCGCACACAACAAACGTGGTGGGCACAATAGGCTACATTGCACCAGAGCTAACTCGAACTGGGAAGGCCTCAACGAGCACCGATGTTTTCGCGTTCGGGATTCTACTTCTTGAGGTGGCTTGCGGGCGGGCACCGGTGGTGTGCGAGGCGGCGCGAAACGTGATACTGGTGGATTGGGTGGTGGAGTGTATGCAAGTGGGAAACATTTATGATGCGGTTGATGCTAGATTGGGGTCAAATTACGTTAGTGAAGAGATGGAGATAGTACTGGGACTTGGTCTTTTGTGCTCTCACCCAAGGGCAGAAGCAAGGCCTAATGTGAGACAAGTGACGAGGTATCTGAATAGGGATGAAGTGCTACCAGTTTTCGACCATTTAAGTTCAGCTGGCTCAAGGAGAGTCGATGAAATTACATCAAGATTTTTGAGTTTGGGTTTCAGTGATAGCTTTATCGCTTCAGTGTACAACTCTTCTTCTTCTGTAGGGAGAATATCTGCTAGTTCTTTTCACAGTGGTAGATAGATTATTTGTTAGCAGAATCATAGGATTCAATCGATAACAAATTTTAAGGTATGTAATTATTGTTGATAACTCAGAAATACAACATTACAACTCTCATGACAAGACTACTCCACTCCACCCAGCAATGTTCTATTTATAGCCAACAATATAATTTTTAGTTTTAAAAATAATTAGTTTAGTTATGCGTTTTTACGTGTAAAATAAAGATTTTCTCAAATAACTGATTTAATTGTGATTTTTTACATATAAAATAATCACAAAAACTCATCTGAGACGGTCAATTTTATGAGACTTATGTTCTATTGAACAACTCATGAAAAAGTGTCAAAATTATTATTATTTATTATAAATATGAGAAGAGTTGACTCATCTCACGAATAAAAAGTTCGTGATACGGTCTCACAAAAGACATATTCTAAAATGATATACAACAAATTGCAACATTATTTATCAAATCTACAATAGTTAGTTAGTCGAGTAAAATATAGAAAAAAATTGAAAGATGTGCTTGAAATTACTAATATATGTATTGAAATCAAATTTACACATAAAATACAATTGTAAAACTATATATATTTTTATTTTAATTATCATTAATTTTTTACAACATACTAAAATTTTATTATAAAAAATTAATATTTCACCTACACGCACCTCAAGGTGTGTGTTTTTGAAATTGTGTATATATATATTTACGCATTAACGTCTTTACGTTCTCAAATTTTTTTTTTTTTTTTGAAAGGTCTCATATGATTTTTTAAAACAATTAATTTACATTACATTTAAATAGTGAGGATCTCATAATTTTAAAAATTAATAACGAGTCGTGAAATTTTAAATGAGTATATTTAAATAGAGATTTTCTCATACTTGTAAAAATTAATGAGGGCTATACTATAATTCAAATTTACTAAATGAAAAAAAAAAACAAGAAAAAGAACACTAAAATTTAAAAAAAATAAATCACCATGACTTATTTTTTTTCCTATTTATTATAGAGATTTTAATAATAATAATAATAATATGTACTTATTTGTTTAAATTTAAATTTCGTGGACCTAGTAAACTATTTTCCTCCCTCGGACAGATCGAGAAAAAAATGAAATGATTGATTTTTCAAAGTAATGCAAATTATGTGGACTGAGTATTATACGTTAATCGTCGTCGATAAAAACAATAAAATTTGAGTTTTTTTTTTTTTAATTATATCATACTTACTAAAAATGTAATGTTCAATTTTGATGGATGAGAAAAATCAGAATTCAGACTCTAGACCTTGTGTAAGTCTGAAATTTAAATAAACCGTTAGAAGGGGCTTAGAGGGTATCCCGGCATAGCCCATATATCTCATATGACACTCAAGCCAAAGACATGTGATGCATCAGAACACAGCTAAAGGTGCTGCTTGACCAAGGCTGAGAGGGTATCCCGACATATCTCATCTGACACTCGCTAAAGACTGAAATCGAACCCTCATTGGCAACAGGCGGTGAACTTGCTGGAGAAGACAATCGGAATCGCACAGAAAATCGAGTCACGAGTTTTCTACAAAATTTTTGTACCAAAAAAAGCTTACGACAACAATACCCCTCAATCAATTTTGAGTTTTGAGCGACGATTTCCGATGGTTTTTCGAGAGTCGCAATTTTACCCAGCAAAAGAGGTATCAATATAAGTCGAGAGCTTTCGAACCATACATTTAATTAAATTTTTCAGCGACCGGTGCAGCCACAATCGGCTATCAAAGTTTTGAAAATGGTTGAAAGGTTTAGAGAAGATGGATTTATGGGTTGTAATAGAAAAACAAATTATGATGATGATGATGATTGTGTGTGTGTGTATTTGTATGTGTGTGTGTGTTAATATTGTGTGTTTTTATCTTCTAGGGTTTATAACTAAACACGATCTATTTTATTTCAATTCCTGTGTGGTATAAATTTAAATATGCATGTTAATATCGTCTATAAACCAATCTTTTTTAATATGTCTTTTAAACAACCAATTTAATTATCTGGCTTATTATTGACAAATAACATATAATTAAATCGAGTCATTACAGTTGCATTCTAAAATCTTTTCAAGTGTTCCTCATGGTTCCATCGTATTCTCCTATGCTTAATTGTCTAAAACTTGAAGGAAACTCTTCTTTTAAGATGACATGGAAAAAATGATTTTCTCTCTCTTTGGCATTGGAGCCATGTTCCCCAACCGATGTCTCAAAATTCTTATCTTCTTCCACATCTCCTCCATATCAGGATTCTCTCTACTTGGCAGGGCTGCGTAACTTCAACCCGACTCTGATGACCTCGGCGTTCTCATCATTCTCTTCCATCGATCTTGATTTTCAACAAATGTGGATTCTTGATTCTTCTTCATGGAATTTTAAGGGTGTCAATTCGGGTGGTTTGGGTCGGGTTGAGCAATAGTACTATTCAAAAATTACTCAACCCGAACCCGAGCCAACCCGAAAACACCCGAACCCGAACCCGAACCCGAATCAACCCGATCAACCAAATTAACCTGATTTTTTTTAAAAGAAAATTAAATAAAATTCAAAAAAAATTAATTTAAACACATAATAATAATATCTCTCTCATATATATGATTTAAATTTGAAAGTATAATTGTAGAAAAATAAAATATATTTACTAAATCAAATAAACAATTGTTTATAAAATAAAAAATGTTCAAAATAAATATTAAATTATGAAAATTTATGATATAAATACACAATAAATATTTTTTCGGACATACAATATATAAAAATATAGGCAATATTTATTAATTATATTTTTTTTTAAAAAAAATAAATTTTCGGGTCAACCAACCAGATCAATTTTTTCGGGTCAGCTACAAACCTGATTTTTTTCCGGTTAAAAAACCCAAATCCAAACTTGATTTTTTTCCGGTTGAATCGTGTCAGGTTGGTGGGTCGTGTCTGATTTTGACACCCCTATGGAATTTTCTACTGTTTGGTTAATAAATTATCTTAAATGTTATAGGGTCAAGTTCATCACATTCTCATTTGGAAGAAGTTGTTCATACCTCAACCGAGGATGTGACAACACTAAGTTGGTTCTTCAACTCCATTTCATGTTTACCATCTCCATGTCTTAGCTCAAGTCTTCTTACACAGGCGTCAAGTGATACGTTTATATTTGTATGAAACTTTGGGTCCATAAAATAATGAGCTAGCTTTGGATTCCAAGTTGATTCAAATTGGACCTAGTACTGACTAGCACACAATGTTTATAGTTTCTATTTATTGGCTATGATAATATTGAAAAAAAAAATTATTGTACTCATTTTGTCCAATTTTTAATATCAATTAAAACTAAAAATACCATCCAAACTATTTTTTTAACTACAAATAAATTTATGAGCATTTGAACAATTCTCTCCTCAGAACTTACCATTTTTCAAATCCATCAGCGACAATCATGTAACTTCACCCTTCAACTCGAGCGACACCAGAGATTTCCTCCTCCGCCTAAACGGATAAATACTTTCAGCTTATATTAAAATATAATAATAGCCCGAATGAATTTTCTATTTCTTTTTTCGATATAGTTTTTTAGGTGGTATCAAACCTGCCCTACTCGTTAGGCCCAAATCTGTATATGAATTACCAAGTTGGGCCCAATAAAGAATTTTCTTCATCAATTTATGAAATTGGGTTACTTGGATTTTGGGCCCCTCAAAGAATCGCCGACCAAACGAACCGAACTCCGACGCTGTTATTGTTCAGTTGACACCTCCGAGGAACGGTCATCGTTTACCCTGCTCCTCTCCGGGGAGACCTCCGTGTGAACACCATGGAAGCCATATTTCTCTGCCCGTAGGTCCTGAAAACTGTTGAATTACTTTCCTTTCGTGGCCAGCTGCAATGGTGGGCAAAAGGACGGGTTCGATTTCGCGAGCGAAGATTTCGGGTCGAATAAATTCAGTAAAGTACGGCGGTTCCGGGGACATTGCATCGAAGCTCAACCAGCTGCGGCGGCTCCGAGAGGAGCTGTGTGGCGCGGACTCTGTTTTGTTGGAGGAATTCCTCTACCCTCTCCTTGACCTCCTTTCTGATAGTTTCAGCCCCGTTCGGAAATCCATCACTGAGTATGCGCTTCTGTAATCCAATTATGTATAATAGCTCAATTAACAAGAGTAAATTGTCAAAGCAAATGTTTCCCATGTGTGTGTGTGAGTTTTGCAGGTCAAGATTAAATTGCTGAAAGCAATATTTTCCCATTTGTTTACGAAAAACTCACAGGCCAAATATCAACCTTTAGTGTCTTCTGGCGATAAAAATTTTCCCTCTCAACTGACTGCATGTTATCAAATTGAAACTTTTATACTACACGTTTTACAGCTGCCTTCTAATTGAGCTTCACCATGTTTGGGCTCTCCCTTTGGTGAAATTAAATTTTGTGTTCGATCCAAGCTTTCTTCACGTGAACCTCAATCACTATATTCTTTAATTATCCGGCTATAAATCCTGCAAGAATATTAGGTTTCCGTAAGGTTTTGCGACAGAAAGGGTTTCTGTTCACGAACAGCTTCAATTCATTTCCCGCCGCGTCTAATTTATTTTAAATTTTAGTTGCACTATGATGTACCTAGGCTAGGCTTCTGCAAGCAAATTATGCTTCTTGATGGGAAAAAGATTGACTTCGAAATTTGCCTGTGGTTGCAATAATTTTCGAAATATCGGTTCAGTGTGTGGATACTACACAAATATCCCCCCTAATTGTAAAAGCAAGCACTTTTATTCAGCTGTTCCAATCTGATTTGAACTAAGCTTGCTGGATTAAATGTGTTCATCTTGAGGTTGCATCGTTTACTTTCCGAATCAAAGTGCTAAAGAGGACTAGAATTGAGATTACATTGTACAGTCATGTCTACATAATGTTTTCAATCAATGCAGGATAGTTGGCCAAATTGGATCGAAGCACTCAGAGTTCTTGCCTGAAATTGTACCAGCACTGATAAATATTCTGAAGGATGATGCACCTGCTGTTGCTCGCCAGGCTATCACATGTGCGATTGATATATTTCGGTGTACTCTCATCAAAGTTGTGATCCAGGTTGGTTTATGTTTTATGTTCTTAATATCCTATTGGTCAGGTTGGTTTATGTTTTATGTTCTTAATATCCTATTGGTTTTTGTAATTTTGATGTGACATTGATAGGACTAGATGATGATCATTTGGGCGTGCTAAGCTCTATTAAATCCTTTGTTTTGGCCCTTCATGAAAATAGGCCTTGTTATATTCTTTTGCTTCTTGTCTATGTTAATGAATATTTTATTATTTGTTCTAGGTGTGAATCAGTTTGTAATTGATATTTTTTCCTTCTTTTTTATATGTAATAACCAGGGCTTGTACTCAAGTGAGTTTGATGAATCACTTAAATCATCTTGGGAATATGTACTAAAGTTAAGAGATGAGATATACTCATTGGCGTTTAAGGTAAGTGTGGCATTATTACATGATAATTTATTTGAATGTGCAAGTTTATGAGGATCTTCTAACTGCCGAACGATACACTAAGGTGGGAAGTGATGGGAGAAGGTTGCCCGCATTAAAGTTTGTCGAATCAGTTGTTTTACTTTACTCACCTGACCCTAATGGTTCTTTGGAACCTTCCTCTGATCAAGTTTCTGAAGGTAAATTGGTTTCTAATTTGTGTAAGTGTAAAGTTTTGGTGCGTTACCTGGATGTAGATTATACATTCAAATGCATATTTGAACTTAATTTTTTTGGTAGAGGAATTCAATGTCTCGTGGCTTCGTGGAGGTCATCCTATACTTAATGTTGGAGATCTGTCACTTGAAGCAAGTAAAAGTGTGGGTAAACTGCTTGATCAACTGAGACTCCCTGCTGTGAAATCAGTTAGTAATCTAATGATTATCGTACTGATCAAAAGGTCAGTGCTCGATGTCTTTCTTTCTAACTGTTATTATTTTATTTTGTTTTTTCATTTTGGTTCTGTTGTTTCAGTCTTTCAACAGTTGCAAGGAAAAGGCCAGCCTTTTATGGTCGAATATTGCCAGTTTTACTCGGTTTGGATCCTTCAGTCTCTGCTAGCGAAGACTTTCATATTTCTGGGTCACGTCATGCTTTGAAGAATGCTTTTGAATGTTGTTTGAATTGTACACACCCTGGTGCTGTTCCGGTATATATTATTTTATGGGGTTGGGTTTTTAGGATTTGTGTTTCATATAGGACATGTGCATTCTTAGAAACCACTTTATTCTCCTCAGTCTTCCCAGTGACAATCCTTGTGTTGCGTTTGCCCGACATTTTTGTCATCATGAAGCTGTTTTTGAAATGTCTTGTTCTTTTTTCTACTCATTATCAGCCCAAGAGAATTGTTTTCTAGTCCTATTATTTTAGCTGGTGTAATTTCACATTGATTTTGACCTTGTAATCTTTTAGCTCTTGGAATTTCTGGCATTATTTTGGATTTGATACTCGATCTTTTCTTTTTTTATTTAGTGGCGGGACCGTCTTCTTAGTGCACTCAGCGAAATGGAACTTGGAAAATCATCTGAACAAGAATGGAACCTAATGCGTGAGAATAATGGAACAATAGACTTGAAAGATGATTCACATATTTCTCAGACTCATGAGGTATTAGTTTGTTTATATTAAAAATTTGTGTTGTTTGGGGGGTGTGGGGGGTTTGCGCGGAGTGTGCATTGGTATTTGAAGATGGGGAGGGGCATGGCCCTTACTCTTTGGTGGAAATGTTGGCAAAGGAGGAAAATAAGAGTGATGAGACGATCTTTCCTGTTAAGGAGAAGTAAACCCTTCCCTTGGGAGGAGGATTGGAGACGTTAGCCTCTCCCCTCTTGCCATTGATCATACCTTATTAACATCCTTCTACATGCCTCTATTCATTTATCCATGTACTTTGGTAATTTATGATGAAAGGAAACACATGCAAGTAATCTCTCAAGTTTCTTTCACGATGGTAAATCTTCTGACGGAGCACTTGCCGTTGAACAGAGTTATGCAGGGAGGAAAAGACCAGGATTGCATGATGGTTCAGATTTTAATCAGGATAATATGTCTGGAAAACGTGTAAAATCAACAGTTGGCGTTATAGATGGATCAGTCCATGATCCAAAAGGGAATCAGGTCAATGTCCCTTCAGTTGGGCGAGCATCATCCATTACAGCTGCAGAGAGCGGACCAGTTCCACAGCTTGTTGCTATGTTTAGTACATTGGTTGCTCAGGGTGAAAAGGCAGCTGCATCTTTGGAGATTCTCATTTCGAGCATATCAGCTGACTTGCTAGCTGACGTAGTTATGGCTAACATCCGTAATCTTCCTCCCATATACCCTAAATCTGAAGGAGATGAAGTCCCACTTCTGGATATAGGTCCTCCTCCTGGTGTTGAACATGATGCCCATATAAAAAATTTGTCCTTGTTATTGACAGAAATACTTTCACATCCAAGCTCTTCCCAACTGAAAGAAGATAAAACTGGATCTCATCATCATTCAGGTTTAAGAGAGCTTGAGGCAAGTTTCATCTAATCCGATTTGCTTACTCATTCCCTTTGTAAATTATATATAGAGTAGCATGTGTTGTTCCTTCTATAAGTTGGTTTGCATTCAATTGCTTGTTTGTCAGTGCATTAACCTGATTGCTTCTTTAGCATGCTCAAGAAGAAGAGGTAACACAGGCTACTGTGGGTGACGGAAATGTTGCATATGACGGCCTAGATTTTTCTAGTCAACAAGCATCAGTATCTACTGTTGAATCTGGTTCTCGTGAAGATATTCCATCTGGAATTCATACTGGTCATTCAGCCATAAAATCTGAAGTCACCGATGCCAAACTTCAGGAGGAAGAAATACCCGGTCTTTCTTTGTCCATTCAGGATGGCAGAATTGATGAAAATTTAACCGCTCTTTTATCAAATTCTACCAATTTAGAGGATGCTAATAATGACAAAGCCACTAATTTTGGTAATTCTCCTGTAGAATTGGCTCAATCTTTGTCAACTGATAGGTCTGAGGAGCTTAGCCCTAAAGTGGCCGTAACAGATTCAACTAGCATCAATTCCTCAACGCCAACTTCTCTCGGGATGATCGCACAGTTGGTTTTCCCCAAGATAACAGCACCTGTCATTGTCCTTGTCGATGAACAGAAGGATCAGCTACAAGAGCTTGCTTTTTTGCGCATTATTGATGCTTATAAGCAAGTTACAGCTGCTGGAGGATGGCAACTGCGTGTTTCTATTCTTGCACACTCAGGAATTGAGGTAAACCCCCGCTACATAAGTGTGTCTGAATCTTGTGATGATGTTTTCACTGAGGTTTTGTTACCAGGATTTTGTTTGATGCAGTTTCCTTCAGAGTTAGATCCATGGAAGTTGCTAAAGATGCATATATTTTCAGACTACGTAAAACATGAGGTAGCTTGAATTGAGTACAATTTGTTTTTTCTGGATCCAAGAAATCTCATTATCTTTTCAATCTTTATTTAACTGAATTGAAAACTATTCTTGCTTTTATGGTAAGTTCTTGTCAACCTCGTCACTTCCATGTGCTTATCAATAATGCAGCCAATTGGTTTCATTTTCTCTTCATTGGATGACCTCATTTGTAAAAAATATGAGCTGTTTGAGATGTGTGACATGTAAGAATGCACCCTCACATCTTTCTTTGTATGAACCTTAACCTAGTGGCAATAACACTTTCCTAAATGAGAGACATTGAGACTTGGAATAAGTACTTAGCCTCTTGGCTTGGTCATAGAATATGGGGAATGGCTACATCATCTAATATTTAAAGCTATTAGAAGTGTGAGACATCGCTAAAATTAATGTTTCTATGCATGTAATCTTTGTATGACTTTTTTTTAAAAATTTTGGGTAGTTACTCTATGACTTTTTTCCTTCTGCAAAAGCATCATCTTGTGGTTGTTTTTGTAGCTAATTGTAGTTTACAACACTTTTGAGTGGTCTTTCCTGAATTAGGATCCACATGTAGCATATTACTAATTTATATATGTTCTCACCTAGTTGAGTTAATATGTGATTATTGGAGATCTTATGAGACTGGTTTAGTTTTGTGATGCGTACGAAATTGAATTCATCTATTTTTAGTGGATTTGCAGTTCTTTTTTGCTTTATGGTTTTCTACCATGCGGATGATTTATGCATGTTTCCAGGGGCACGAGATAACATTGCGCGTCCTCTACAGGCTATTTGGTGAGGCAGAAGAAGACCGAGACTTTTTTTCTTCTACAACCGCTACATCTGTTTATGAAACTTTTCTTCTCCACGTGGTAAATATCATGTCTCTTGTGTCCTGGTTTGTTACTTATAAATGCATGGGGTATTGCACTCTTATAACATTGTCCTGTTTTTCATGCAGTCAGAAACGCTAAGGGATTCTTTTCCTGCTTCTGACAAATCTCTAAATAGA
This sequence comes from Primulina huaijiensis, assembly GCF_012295235.1. Lineage (NCBI taxonomy): Eukaryota > Viridiplantae > Streptophyta > Magnoliopsida > Lamiales > Gesneriaceae > Primulina > Primulina huaijiensis. The sequence continues at coordinate 17,204,001 of NC_133321.1, forward strand.
TTGCTTGGGGAAGTTCCTTATTTACCAAATTCAATTTTTAAATTGTTGGAGTGCTTGTGTTCTCCTGGATGCAATGCAGATGATAAAGAGTTACATGGTGGAGATCGAGTTATCCAGGGCCTCAGTATCGTGTGGAGCCTGATTTTACTGAGACCTCCAATCCGAGATGCTACCCTCAAAATTGCTTTGAAGGTTTTCTTCTTACTATGTTTCACCATGCAACATTTCCCCTGAAGGGACTAGATGCTAGTCTCTATTTTCTCCGCACTTTCTGCTTTTCAAAGTCCAGGCTCCAGCATTGCATTTTTAGATTTTGGCTCGTCAAAATTGGCTGAGGGTGGTCTTCAAGAATTATTATCAAGAAACCATATGAAACATATATTTTGTCTAGCAATGAAATGGTTTTGAGGTTTCCTTATAGGTAAACTAGCCCAGTCGTACGTGTGGATCACCTATTTTAGTGTAGCTTGCAACATTTGTTGAGTCTGCATGATCATCGACTTTGTAATCACCAGCCCCTTTCCGGAATACTATTGCGAGCCTAATTTCTCTCCCTTGAATGTGTTCCAGATTTCCAGATTTGTTTTTTTAGGTGCCTAATGGATTTATTTTGGATTGTAGTATTGTACATTCTTGCCCTGACCTCTTAGTTCTTTTGTGATTGCTTTCCTTACTGGAGGGTGATATGATTTTTTTCCTTTATTTTTTCATAGAGTTCTGTTCATCACCTTGAAGAAGTAAGCATGAAGGCAATACGTCTGGTACTAAATGATTTACTTACTCTTTTACTATTCTAGTGGTTTTTTCCCCAAAACAACTATTACGAACTCAATTTATGTTGTTTCAACTACTTAGGTGGCCAATAAACTTTATCCTTTATCATTCATATCTGAAAAAATTGAAGATTTTGCCAAGGAAATGTTGCTGTCGGTTGCCAATGACAATCAAACAGTTGTTACGAATGAGGCTGATGTTATGCAATTGCTGATGGTAACTATCTCAGATTTAACGTCTTATCAGTAGTTAAGTGTTTACATAACTTATATTCAAGTGCCTCAGTGTGCAAAGTTTGTAAAAGAACGTACACCGGGGAAATAGAAAGTAGCGTTATTCCTTGAACTATTTTGGGGGGCAAAGAGAAAGAAAGGAGGCATGATGGCGTCATAAAGCATATGAAATCAACATAGTATTATTTAGCTTTATAAAGTAAAGTCTATTCTTGCCCTATAATCTGAGAATCCAAATTTTCTGGCGAGACTTTCTAAGCAAAGTCATTTACTTTTGGAATTTGTGTTTCGGTATCCTTTATATTTAGGATGAGAAGATATCAAGTGAGAATCAACCAACGGGAGCGAAAATAAATAACATTGCTGATGACACTCAGCATGTGGCTACATCTGCAAGCGGGCAATCTTCTGCTGTAGCTGAAGTGCAACGTTGCATGTCTCTATTTTTTGCCCTCTGCACAAAGGTTTTCTTATTGTCATGTTTTTTTTAAATATTGTTTACTTTCCATTGTGAATAATTTGCTTGTTTGGTCTGAGACATGGTAGTTTTCTGTCTTGTTATCAGAAGCACTCCCTTATTCGTCAAATATTTGATGTTTATAAAAGCATGTCCGAGGTGGCAAAGCAGGTTTGATGCAGTCATGATTATATTTTACTATAGTGTTAAACACTGGTCAAATTTATGTATTGTTTTTAACAATAGCTGTATGATGCACAGGCAGTTCATCACCAACTCCCATTGCTTGTTCGAACAATTGGTTCATCCCATGAGCTCCTTGATATTATGTCAGACTTTCCATCTGGAAGTGAAGAACTTTTGATTCAGGTTTTGTTTTTTATATTCTTGTCACGACTGGTGTGAGTAGAAATGTTTGTATTTTGCTGGTAATCAAGTATACAAATGCAGGCTGTGCATACACTTACCGATGGAACAATTCCTTCTCCAGAGTTATTAGCTACCATACGAAGGTTATATGATACAAAAATTAAGGTGGCCATTATATCTTTCACTTTAACAACTATTCGACCCCTCTGTGCCTTTTCTATGTTGGATTATTCCTTTAAAATTTCAATTTAACTTTCATGTAGCAATGCTTTCTATCATTTACTTAAACCAATGATGAGTCTATTTCAACATGATGTTTCACTGAAGAATTAATTTTTTTATTTTATTTCAGTTCTGTACAGCATCTATAAGTTGAAAATTATGCTCTATTTATGTTCTGGTATTTATTGTCAAATCAGACTTAATTGAATTGTAAGTTACAGCTAGTTTAACTTGTGATTTTTTACAGGATGTAGACATTCTTATTCCGATACTGCCTTTCCTGCCTAAAAACGAGGTTTTTAATCCTTTCCACTGATTATTTTGGATTTGTCTTTGTTAATAATTTCTTTTTGACGTCTGCGGTTACTCTTGCTAAATATTTTTTAACCTGATCTTACTCCATTTAATAAATCTTGCTTCAATTTCTGCCTGTGAGGGATTTTCTTCCGTCCTTACAGCCTGCAGTTACCAAGGGTCCCCTCTGACTTACTGAAATTATCGTACTCTTGGCCCATTTCAATTAATAGAAAATAAATACTTTATCTGCTTTTCCATTAAGTTCTCTATAAACGGGATATGGTCGTGTAAGCTCTAGTTGCTAACACTATTAGAGGCAGCGATCCATAGAACACCATTAACAATTTTTTCATCGGTAATCATCATGTATAAATATTTTAAGGTATGCCATTCGATTCTCCTTTTCTCTATTGATCTATACACAGTGTGGTGATACTCAATGGGTCGAAGGGTTTCGAGGTGTTCTCAAATGTTCTGCTTCCATCACTGTTGCTTTCTCTGTTGGTCTCACTAGATTCACCATATGGTGGTAAATGAAGCTTGAGCTGGAAATGATTTTAACTGATTAAATCTTCCTCCCATGCTTGCTCAATTTTTTTTGTTTTCTGCTGGTGTAAGGATGGTTTTTATGCTTTCTTTGGTGTCATCTCCATTTATGACTACCAAATCTTTTCCTTTCCTTGTCAGGTTATGCGGATTTTTCCATATCTTGTGAATGCTCCACCGGATAAGTTTCAAGTAGCTCTCTCTCGAGTTATTCAGGTATCCAACTGTGTATCAGGTCATATTTTTTGGAAAAAATTTTGCTAGTCAACCGGCACAGCACAAAAAAGCGCTCTACTGTTTGTGGAACATATCATTTGTATTTGGATGTTTGATAGTCTTGTATTTCGACTTTACATTGTAATAGTTTCTATGCATCCCTTGAGGAATTCCTTTTGATGAACAAAAAGCTATCTTATTTTTTCTCTCATTTTTTTATTTATAGAGCAATTTGAATCTGTTTAATCATATTGAATTAACCAAAGCCTATATAAAAATAATTTTCTGGTGTGCCCACGCATCTATTTTTTGTACCATTTTTTTTAACTCAACTTTCATAATTTCAGTTTGTATAACATGCATGTGAGCACCCCTTTAGAAAACTGATACTTTTTTTCTTCACGGTCAGTCTGGTTATTCTTTTACTAAACAAACTCGCTTTCAAATTGTTATGTCCAGGGGTTAAATAACTCTGGTCCAGTGTTGACTCCAGCTGAATCGTTAATTGCCATCCATGGGATTGATCCTGAGAGGGATGGAATTCCTTTGAAGAAGGCAATGATCATTCTAACTTATGAATTGATTATGATGGATCAACTTATTAACTGGAAATATCCTTTTAAGCAGGTCACAGATGCTTGTAACGTTTGTTTTGAGCAGCGAGACATATTCTCTCAGCAAGTTCTAGCCAAGGTCTTGAATCAATTGGTAATAACCTTTAAAAACTCGAGACTTGTAACTTTTAGCTTACAATGTTGAGATAAATCACATTACATTTGCATTGTAGGTTGAGCAAATTCCTCTACCCTTGTTGTTTATGCGGACAGTACTGCAGGCCATAGGGGCTTTTCCTTCTCTGGTAAGTGCAAGCTATTTATTAGCACCCTGATTCTGTTATGCTTTTTCCAACTTGGTGTGCTTGTTAGATGCCCATTGTCTACATGCTGTTAATCAAGTATACAGTTACATGCATGTTCAAGTGAGAAAAATATTTCCACAAACATTTATATTATTATTTTCATGATACCTTGTGTACAGAGACCGTGAATCCACGTGTCAGAATTTGTTTTATTTTAGGATGTCAAGATATTCCTTCTCAAATAGATTACTTTACTGTAGCCTATACTTGTAGCAGTAGAGAATCCATCTCATTCCTTTTATGTCAATAGATAATGCCAGCGTACCTCCTTTTGTTAGTCTTTTGACTCTTGCGGATAACCTTTTTCAGGTAGAATTCATAATGGAGATTCTTTCTCGTCTTGTTAGCAAGCAGGTACCTCATCAGTTATCAGCCACATATCGCAAATTAAAAACATTTCCTATTCTGCTAGGTAATATATGTGATTATGCATAAATTTCAGATATGGAAATACCCAAAACTGTGGGTAGGATTCATGAAGTGTGCTCTTTTGACAAAGCCACAATCCTTTGGTGTGCTGCTTCAGGTGTGTCGTAAACTCTAAATTGTCAATTTTTAGTCATTTCCTCCTCCCAGAATCACTATGTGGTCAATTTAACCGGTCATGTTCCAATCATAATCTTTGTATTTAATTACCGCATTCTCATTCTTCAATGAAAAAAAACTTGGCCCTGCTGAACCCTATCTTATTATCATTGAAAGTGTTTCACCTAATAAGAATTGCAGTAGTTGTAGTCCGTTTGAAATTTTTTATACACTTTTTATAATCTATGTAGAGAATTCTTTTAAGCTTAGGAATCTATGAGTTGTTTCTAAGGCTAGTTGGACTATAGATCTGTTAAATGCACAAGCTCTCCATTTGTTCATTATAGAAGTGCCTACAGTTTTTGAGAATTCTTTAGATAATCAATTGGGAATGTCGAAAAAAACAAAATTAAGTGTTGGAGTAAAAAAATTGTTAGGATCTCCGAACATTTTGAAAAGGAGCTTTTAAACTTCAACAATTTGTTCTCAGAATTCTAGAGTTACATCATTCAATAATTTCTTCCCAGACAATGGGATGAAGCCAAAGAGAATGAGATGTTCACCTGGTGCAAATTTGGATTGCATCATTACACATGATATTCTTTCTAAGGTTAGGAACTGGTTGTATATTGTGTGTGCAACAAACGCTTTATAATTGCTCTCTTGAGGTTTTGCACTGGAACGTTCTTTATGCAGTAATAAATCATCTTGATGACGTACCGTGGGATTTGTTTACGACGGAAAATTTTTTCTTAATCTTTTCAGCTACCTCCGGCGCAGCTTGAAAATGCGCTGAACAGAACACCTGCTCTCAAGTCTCCTTTGGTTGCCCATGCAAACCAACCACACATAAGATCCTCACTTCCAAGGTTTTATCACACACACACACAGAGCTTATCAAGCTGATTTTGTGTTTTGATAGTGGGGTTGGATTGACTATGGATAATTTTTCCCCCATTTCAGGTCCTCGCTGGTGGTTCTTGGCATTGCATCAGATGCTCAAGCATCTAGTCAACCAAAACCAACTCAGAGCCAGTCTGTAGAAAATGGGAATTCAAACAAGGAAGCAGTGACAGATGTGTCAAAGGAATCATCAACTTGACTGCTGGTCCCAATTAGCCCGCTCGTTATGAAATGCGATGAACTAATTTGCCAAAGAATCTCGAAACAGGCAAGTGATTCATTTTGAAGTTTTGTTGAACTAGTTGGCCAATTCATTGGTTGAGTAAGTTAGTGCCGGCTTTCCGTAACAAAGACTGAAATCATGATACACTTAGTGGGTGATTACTTCCTCCCAGCAGTTCCACAGTTCACTGTATCTATAAAGTTTCAAGACATGTAGAGTGTTTTTTTCTGTGAAGAAAATTCCATAGTAGACTTAAATTTTCTTGTTGTAAAGATACTTATTGCGAATGTTCTTAAAAAAGAGAAGAATGTTTTTGATTTTATGTTTCGCGTCGAGCCGTCACTGTTTCAGTATACATCCCAAGAGTAATTAGCAGCACGTGTCCTTGAAAGTTTATGTTTTTGACAAGTAAATGTGATGAATAATGATACGATGCAACTTACTGCTTTTTTTAAACTTTATTTTTTGACCAACTGTAGCTTGTCTTTGTAAACGATGAATGGCTTGTGGCCTGTCCGATGAATACCCAAGGAGTATAAAGAAATCTTCTTTTTCTTGTGTGTGCACATACATGACTTGGCTTACATTGGATCCTCGTGTTTTCTGTTTGTTATACTTCGGTTAGGGGTAAAAGCATCGTCAATAAATAATCCACCGCTGTCTTCTTGGTATGTTAGATGTCTATTCACCCGAACCTGTGGGTGAGGCGACGTTATTGCTTGTCGGACGTGTTATCTACATTTACATTCCCTCGATTCAACCTGAAAAGCAAAGCCGCCTGTTATTTTTCCGAAATTCAGTATTTGCTTTCAAATTGTCCATCCTTTTTCTTCGTTTGAGCATTTACAATGATGTTGTGTATATCATGATGTGAGGTTCTGTTATTCTAATCACATAAAACGATATAAATATACATAAAGTATAAGTTATGTCTTAATGTCTTATATTGCCGGTTTGGAGCCGACGATTATGGTTCCAATACAAGGTGAAATTCCTATCAAGGAGTCGTTTCTCATCTCCGATTAGAACCGAACCGTTTAGATATGGTTCAGTTCTGGTTTTGACGATTCGATTCCATTTTTAGCAGTTTTGATTACGGTTTGATCCGGTTTGAATTTAAATTTAAAGTCTAAAAGAAAATTTACGACACAAAAGTAAAATTAAAATCAATTGTTCAACAATATACTACAATACAATAATATTAATATCTAGTTTTTATTTATATAGGTCAAATGGTTTAATTGCACTACATATATACTTCAAAATTTTAAAATTTAAGATTAATTTATAGTTTCGTTCCTTATTTTGAGAAACCGCAACCGAAATAGCAAGTACTGAAAAAAAACGATTTCGGTCCCAATTTTTAGATACGGTTCCTCGGTTTTTGGGAACCGTGGTCGGGTGTAAATTGTTGGGCCCCTTCTTAATGAAAACTAAAATTATGGATTGGATTTGGACTAAAATTAAGGCTATTAATCAGTAGTTGGGCTACAGAGGCCCATTTGTGGCACATAGTCTGATCTGTCGGCACCAGTGGACAATGGATCACTTGGGAGGCTGAGTGAGCAAAAGCATGGGTGTCGAGTATTACAAGATTCTTCAGGTGGACCGGAATGTCATGGCTGAATGTTGGAGGAATATTGTCTAAGAAAGTGAGGCTGTCGACTCAGTCTGCTCAGATATGTAATGGTAATCTTGAAGCTATTATCCATGATGGATTAAGAGATTCTGAAGAATGGATTGTTGTAAAAAAAATAATTCCGGTGTCCAATTTCTATGATAATTTGAAATCATAATTAAAAGTGTTTTGGCCCTCAATTGTTGGTGTATCATTCTGCTACTACGAGTACAACGAAGGGGTGTGTTTTATCCTATTTGGCTGAACCCCACCAAGAATAAATTACTACATTAAATCGTGCGAGGCAACTAAATAATTTCATATAAAATTTAAATTTTTGAAGTGAAATAACAAGATTGATCTTTTTACCTCCAAGAATATAACGACGACACATCATTATCTCCTTGTTTTTTTTAGCTTCCTTACATTTACGCGATTTGGATGTATTCATTTCTGATTTAGGGACAAGTTTTATAGCAAAATGAAACACTTTTGTTTGTTGCCAGATAAAATCGCGCTCACGGTAATCTTGGCTTTTCAACAAGTTGTCTCTTGCCTACCGAGTGAGAGCAAGGCTTACAGTCCTCCTGCCTCCACCTTCAATGTCAGACATCTCCGGTGGCTTGATTATCATGTGAGAAGAAACAAATTACCCATTCTTCAAGATGCATAAGCTGACAAAATGGTTGGCAAATTCTTTTATGTAAATTGCAGCTTGATTATTATGCAAAGCAGGGTCTGACCCATGGGGTATCTTTCCATTCATTCATCTTCATCAAATTTGGTATTAAAGATCATGTTCTTTCTTAAAATATATGTTGGATTGAAATCAGCAAAGAAACAGCACTCAAAATCGACGTCATTGATACCAATCGCAATAGAAGTAAAATTTCTGCAAGTTTAAACATAGACAGATACCACAATTCATTTAATTGACAGAGTAAAACCCAAAAAAATTTAAGATGGACTTAAATACAATGAGAAGCCCTAAAAACCAACAACTAAACCTATGGCTTGCAATTACTTAGCCGCCAAAGCCGTAAAGAGTTCGTCCTTGCCTCTTNCAACCCGAGCCAACCCGAAAACACCCGAACCCGAACCCGAACCCGAATCAACCCGATCAACCAAATTAACCTGATTTTTTTTAAAAGAAAATTAAATAAAATTCAAAAAAATTTAATTTAAACACATAATAATAATATCTCTCTCATATATATGATTTAAATTTGAAAGTATAATTGTAGAAAAATAAAATATATTTACTAAATCAAATAAACAATTGTTTATAAAATAAAAAATGTTCAAAATAAATATTAAATTATGAAAATTTATGATATAAATACACAATAAATATTTTTTCAGACATACGATATATAAAAATNAGTTTCTATTTATTGGCTATGATAATATTGAAAAAAAAAATTATTGTACTCATTTTGTCCAATTTTTAATATCAATTAAAACTAAAAATACCATCCAAACTATTTTTTTAACTACAAATAAATTTATGAGCATTTGAACAATTCTCTCCTCAGAACTTACCATTTTTCAAATCCATCAGCGACAATCATGTAACTTCACCCTTCAACTCGAGCGACACCAGAGATTTCCTCCTCCGCCTAAACGGATAAATACTTTCAGCTTATATTAAAATATAATAATAGCCCGAATGAATTTTCTATTTCTTTTTTCGATATAGTTTTTTAGGTGGTATCAAACCTGCCCTACTCGTTAGGCCCAAATCTGTATATGAATTACCAAGTTGGGCCCAATAAAGAATTTTCTTCATCAATTTATGAAATTGGGTTACTTGGATTTTGGGCCCCTCAAAGAATCGCCGACCAAACGAACCGAACTCCGACGCTGTTATTGTTCAGTTGACACCTCCGAGGAACGGTCATCGTTTACCCTGCTCCTCTCCGGGGAGACCTCCGTGTGAACACCATGGAAGCCATATTTCTCTGCCCGTAGGTCCTGAAAACTGTTGAATTACTTTCCTTTCGTGGCCAGCTGCAATGGTGGGCAAAAGGACGGGTTCGATTTCGCGAGCGAAGATTTCGGGTCGAATAAATTCAGTAAAGTACGGCGGTTCCGGGGACATTGCATCGAAGCTCAACCAGCTGCGGCGGCTCCGAGAGGAGCTGTGTGGCGCGGACTCTGTTTTGTTGGAGGAATTCCTCTACCCTCTCCTTGACCTCCTTTCTGATAGTTTCAGCCCCGTTCGGAAATCCATCACTGAGTATGCGCTTCTGTAATCCAATTATGTATAATAGCTCAATTAACAAGAGTAAATTGTCAAAGCAAATGTTTCCCATGTGTGTGTGTGAGTTTTGCAGGTCAAGATTAAATTGCTGAAAGCAATATTTTCCCATTTGTTTACGAAAAACTCACAGGCCAAATATCAACCTTTAGTGTCTTCTGGCGATAAAAATTTTCCCTCTCAACTGACTGCATGTTATCAAATTGAAACTTTTATACTACACGTTTTACAGCTGCCTTCTAATTGAGCTTCACCATGTTTGGGCTCTCCCTTTGGTGAAATTAAATTTTGTGTTCGATCCAAGCTTTCTTCACGTGAACCTCAATCACTATATTCTTTAATTATCCGGCTATAAATCCTGCAAGAATATTAGGTTTCCGTAAGGTTTTGCGACAGAAAGGGTTTCTGTTCACGAACAGCTTCAATTCATTTCCCGCCGCGTCTAATTTATTTTAAATTTTAGTTGCACTATGATGTACCTAGGCTAGGCTTCTGCAAGCAAATTATGCTTCTTGATGGGAAAAAGATTGACTTCGAAATTTGCCTGTGGTTGCAATAATTTTCGAAATATCGGTTCAGTGTGTGGATACTACACAAATATCCCCCCTAATTGTAAAAGCAAGCACTTTTATTCAGCTGTTCCAATCTGATTTGAACTAAGCTTGCTGGATTAAATGTGTTCATCTTGAGGTTGCATCGTTTACTTTCCGAATCAAAGTGCTAAAGAGGACTAGAATTGAGATTACATTGTACAGTCATGTCTACATAATGTTTTCAATCAATGCAGGATAGTTGGCCAAATTGGATCGAAGCACTCAGAGTTCTTGCCTGAAATTGTACCAGCACTGATAAATATTCTGAAGGATGATGCACCTGCTGTTGCTCGCCAGGCTATCACATGTGCGATTGATATATTTCGGTGTACTCTCATCAAAGTTGTGATCCAGGTTGGTTTATGTTTTATGTTCTTAATATCCTATTGGTCAGGTTGGTTTATGTTTTATGTTCTTAATATCCTATTGGTTTTTGTAATTTTGATGTGACATTGATAGGACTAGATGATGATCATTTGGGCGTGCTAAGCTCTATTAAATCCTTTGTTTTGGCCCTTCATGAAAATAGGCCTTGTTATATTCTTTTGCTTCTTGTCTATGTTAATGAATATTTTATTATTTGTTCTAGGTGTGAATCAGTTTGTAATTGATATTTTTTCCTTCTTTTTTATATGTAATAACCAGGGCTTGTACTCAAGTGAGTTTGATGAATCACTTAAATCATCTTGGGAATATGTACTAAAGTTAAGAGATGAGATATACTCATTGGCGTTTAAGGTAAGTGTGGCATTATTACATGATAATTTATTTGAATGTGCAAGTTTATGAGGATCTTCTAACTGCCGAACGATACACTAAGGTGGGAAGTGATGGGAGAAGGTTGCCCGCATTAAAGTTTGTCGAATCAGTTGTTTTACTTTACTCACCTGACCCTAATGGTTCTTTGGAACCTTCCTCTGATCAAGTTTCTGAAGGTAAATTGGTTTCTAATTTGTGTAAGTGTAAAGTTTTGGTGCGTTACCTGGATGTAGATTATACATTCAAATGCATATTTGAACTTAATTTTTTTGGTAGAGGAATTCAATGTCTCGTGGCTTCGTGGAGGTCATCCTATACTTAATGTTGGAGATCTGTCACTTGAAGCAAGTAAAAGTGTGGGTAAACTGCTTGATCAACTGAGACTCCCTGCTGTGAAATCAGTTAGTAATCTAATGATTATCGTACTGATCAAAAGGTCAGTGCTCGATGTCTTTCTTTCTAACTGTTATTATTTTATTTTGTTTTTTCATTTTGGTTCTGTTGTTTCAGTCTTTCAACAGTTGCAAGGAAAAGGCCAGCCTTTTATGGTCGAATATTGCCAGTTTTACTCGGTTTGGATCCTTCAGTCTCTGCTAGCGAAGACTTTCATATTTCTGGGTCACGTCATGCTTTGAAGAATGCTTTTGAATGTTGTTTGAATTGTACACACCCTGGTGCTGTTCCGGTATATATTATTTTATGGGGTTGGGTTTTTAGGATTTGTGTTTCATATAGGACATGTGCATTCTTAGAAACCACTTTATTCTCCTCAGTCTTCCCAGTGACAATCCTTGTGTTGCGTTTGCCCGACATTTTTGTCATCATGAAGCTGTTTTTGAAATGTCTTGTTCTTTTTTCTACTCATTATCAGCCCAAGAGAATTGTTTTCTAGTCCTATTATTTTAGCTGGTGTAATTTCACATTGATTTTGACCTTGTAATCTTTTAGCTCTTGGAATTTCTGGCATTATTTTGGATTTGATACTCGATCTTTTCTTTTTTTATTTAGTGGCGGGACCGTCTTCTTAGTGCACTCAGCGAAATGGAACTTGGAAAATCATCTGAACAAGAATGGAACCTAATGCGTGAGAATAATGGAACAATAGACTTGAAAGATGATTCACATATTTCTCAGACTCATGAGGTATTAGTTTGTTTATATTAAAAATTTGTGTTGTTTGGGGGGTGTGGGGGGTTTGCGCGGAGTGTGCATTGGTATTTGAAGATGGGGAGGGGCATGGCCCTTACTCTTTGGTGGAAATGTTGGCAAAGGAGGAAAATAAGAGTGATGAGACGATCTTTCCTGTTAAGGAGAAGTAAACCCTTCCCTTGGGAGGAGGATTGGAGACGTTAGCCTCTCCCCTCTTGCCATTGATCATACCTTATTAACATCCTTCTACATGCCTCTATTCATTTATCCATGTACTTTGGTAATTTATGATGAAAGGAAACACATGCAAGTAATCTCTCAAGTTTCTTTCACGATGGTAAATCTTCTGACGGAGCACTTGCCGTTGAACAGAGTTATGCAGGGAGGAAAAGACCAGGATTGCATGATGGTTCAGATTTTAATCAGGATAATATGTCTGGAAAACGTGTAAAATCAACAGTTGGCGTTATAGATGGATCAGTCCATGATCCAAAAGGGAATCAGGTCAATGTCCCTTCAGTTGGGCGAGCATCATCCATTACAGCTGCAGAGAGCGGACCAGTTCCACAGCTTGTTGCTATGTTTAGTACATTGGTTGCTCAGGGTGAAAAGGCAGCTGCATCTTTGGAGATTCTCATTTCGAGCATATCAGCTGACTTGCTAGCTGACGTAGTTATGGCTAACATCCGTAATCTTCCTCCCATATACCCTAAATCTGAAGGAGATGAAGTCCCACTTCTGGATATAGGTCCTCCTCCTGGTGTTGAACATGATGCCCATATAAAAAATTTGTCCTTGTTATTGACAGAAATACTTTCACATCCAAGCTCTTCCCAACTGAAAGAAGATAAAACTGGATCTCATCATCATTCAGGTTTAAGAGAGCTTGAGGCAAGTTTCATCTAATCCGATTTGCTTACTCATTCCCTTTGTAAATTATATATAGAGTAGCATGTGTTGTTCCTTCTATAAGTTGGTTTGCATTCAATTGCTTGTTTGTCAGTGCATTAACCTGATTGCTTCTTTAGCATGCTCAAGAAGAAGAGGTAACACAGGCTACTGTGGGTGACGGAAATGTTGCATATGACGGCCTAGATTTTTCTAGTCAACAAGCATCAGTATCTACTGTTGAATCTGGTTCTCGTGAAGATATTCCATCTGGAATTCATACTGGTCATTCAGCCATAAAATCTGAAGTCACCGATGCCAAACTTCAGGAGGAAGAAATACCCGGTCTTTCTTTGTCCATTCAGGATGGCAGAATTGATGAAAATTTAACCGCTCTTTTATCAAATTCTACCAATTTAGAGGATGCTAATAATGACAAAGCCACTAATTTTGGTAATTCTCCTGTAGAATTGGCTCAATCTTTGTCAACTGATAGGTCTGAGGAGCTTAGCCCTAAAGTGGCCGTAACAGATTCAACTAGCATCAATTCCTCAACGCCAACTTCTCTCGGGATGATCGCACAGTTGGTTTTCCCCAAGATAACAGCACCTGTCATTGTCCTTGTCGATGAACAGAAGGATCAGCTACAAGAGCTTGCTTTTTTGCGCATTATTGATGCTTATAAGCAAGTTACAGCTGCTGGAGGATGGCAACTGCGTGTTTCTATTCTTGCACACTCAGGAATTGAGGTAAACCCCCGCTACATAAGTGTGTCTGAATCTTGTGATGATGTTTTCACTGAGGTTTTGTTACCAGGATTTTGTTTGATGCAGTTTCCTTCAGAGTTAGATCCATGGAAGTTGCTAAAGATGCATATATTTTCAGACTACGTAAAACATGAGGTAGCTTGAATTGAGTACAATTTGTTTTTTCTGGATCCAAGAAATCTCATTATCTTTTCAATCTTTATTTAACTGAATTGAAAACTATTCTTGCTTTTATGGTAAGTTCTTGTCAACCTCGTCACTTCCATGTGCTTATCAATAATGCAGCCAATTGGTTTCATTTTCTCTTCATTGGATGACCTCATTTGTAAAAAATATGAGCTGTTTGAGATGTGTGACATGTAAGAATGCACCCTCACATCTTTCTTTGTATGAACCTTAACCTAGTGGCAATAACACTTTCCTAAATGAGAGACATTGAGACTTGGAATAAGTACTTAGCCTCTTGGCTTGGTCATAGAATATGGGGAATGGCTACATCATCTAATATTTAAAGCTATTAGAAGTGTGAGACATCGCTAAAATTAATGTTTCTATGCATGTAATCTTTGTATGACTTTTTTTTAAAAATTTTGGGTAGTTACTCTATGACTTTTTTCCTTCTGCAAAAGCATCATCTTGTGGTTGTTTTTGTAGCTAATTGTAGTTTACAACACTTTTGAGTGGTCTTTCCTGAATTAGGATCCACATGTAGCATATTACTAATTTATATATGTTCTCACCTAGTTGAGTTAATATGTGATTATTGGAGATCTTATGAGACTGGTTTAGTTTTGTGATGCGTACGAAATTGAATTCATCTATTTTTAGTGGATTTGCAGTTCTTTTTTGCTTTATGGTTTTCTACCATGCGGATGATTTATGCATGTTTCCAGGGGCACGAGATAACATTGCGCGTCCTCTACAGGCTATTTGGTGAGGCAGAAGAAGACCGAGACTTTTTTTCTTCTACAACCGCTACATCTGTTTATGAAACTTTTCTTCTCCACGTGGTAAATATCATGTCTCTTGTGTCCTGGTTTGTTACTTATAAATGCATGGGGTATTGCACTCTTATAACATTGTCCTGTTTTTCATGCAGTCAGAAACGCTAAGGGATTCTTTTCCTGCTTCTGACAAATCTCTAAATAGATTGCTTGGGGAAGTTCCTTATTTACCAAATTCAATTTTTAAATTGTTGGAGTGCTTGTGTTCTCCTGGATGCAATGCAGATGATAAAGAGTTACATGGTGGAGATCGAGTTATCCAGGGCCTCAGTATCGTGTGGAGCCTGATTTTACTGAGACCTCCAATCCGAGATGCTACCCTCAAAATTGCTTTGAAGGTTTTCTTCTTACTATGTTTCACCATGCAACATTTCCCCTGAAGGGACTAGATGCTAGTCTCTATTTTCTCCGCACTTTCTGCTTTTCAAAGTCCAGGCTCCAGCATTGCATTTTTAGATTTTGGCTCGTCAAAATTGGCTGAGGGTGGTCTTCAAGAATTATTATCAAGAAACCATATGAAACATATATTTTGTCTAGCAATGAAATGGTTTTGAGGTTTCCTTATAGGTAAACTAGCCCAGTCGTACGTGTGGATCACCTATTTTAGTGTAGCTTGCAACATTTGTTGAGTCTGCATGATCATCGACTTTGTAATCACCAGCCCCTTTCCGGAATACTATTGCGAGCCTAATTTCTCTCCCTTGAATGTGTTCCAGATTTCCAGATTTGTTTTTTTAGGTGCCTAATGGATTTATTTTGGATTGTAGTATTGTACATTCTTGCCCTGACCTCTTAGTTCTTTTGTGATTGCTTTCCTTACTGGAGGGTGATATGATTTTTTTCCTTTATTTTTTCATAGAGTTCTGTTCATCACCTTGAAGAAGTAAGCATGAAGGCAATACGTCTGGTACTAAATGATTTACTTACTCTTTTACTATTCTAGTGGTTTTTTCCCCAAAACAACTATTACGAACTCAATTTATGTTGTTTCAACTACTTAGGTGGCCAATAAACTTTATCCTTTATCATTCATATCTGAAAAAATTGAAGATTTTGCCAAGGAAATGTTGCTGTCGGTTGCCAATGACAATCAAACAGTTGTTACGAATGAGGCTGATGTTATGCAATTGCTGATGGTAACTATCTCAGATTTAACGTCTTATCAGTAGTTAAGTGTTTACATAACTTATATTCAAGTGCCTCAGTGTGCAAAGTTTGTAAAAGAACGTACACCGGGGAAATAGAAAGTAGCGTTATTCCTTGAACTATTTTGGGGGGCAAAGAGAAAGAAAGGAGGCATGATGGCGTCATAAAGCATATGAAATCAACATAGTATTATTTAGCTTTATAAAGTAAAGTCTATTCTTGCCCTATAATCTGAGAATCCAAATTTTCTGGCGAGACTTTCTAAGCAAAGTCATTTACTTTTGGAATTTGTGTTTCGGTATCCTTTATATTTAGGATGAGAAGATATCAAGTGAGAATCAACCAACGGGAGCGAAAATAAATAACATTGCTGATGACACTCAGCATGTGGCTACATCTGCAAGCGGGCAATCTTCTGCTGTAGCTGAAGTGCAACGTTGCATGTCTCTATTTTTTGCCCTCTGCACAAAGGTTTTCTTATTGTCATGTTTTTTTTAAATATTGTTTACTTTCCATTGTGAATAATTTGCTTGTTTGGTCTGAGACATGGTAGTTTTCTGTCTTGTTATCAGAAGCACTCCCTTATTCGTCAAATATTTGATGTTTATAAAAGCATGTCCGAGGTGGCAAAGCAGGTTTGATGCAGTCATGATTATATTTTACTATAGTGTTAAACACTGGTCAAATTTATGTATTGTTTTTAACAATAGCTGTATGATGCACAGGCAGTTCATCACCAACTCCCATTGCTTGTTCGAACAATTGGTTCATCCCATGAGCTCCTTGATATTATGTCAGACTTTCCATCTGAAAGTGAAGAACTTTTGATGCAGGTTTTGTTTTTTATATTCTTGTCACGACTGGTGTGAGTAGAAATGTTTGTATTTTGCTGGTAATCAAGTATACAAATGCAGGCTGTGCATACACTTACCGATGGAACAATTCCTTCTCCAGAGTTATTAGCTACCATACGAAGGTTATATGATACAAAAATTAAGGTGGCCATTATATCTTTCACTTTAACAACTATTCGACCCCTCTGTGCCTTTTCTATGTTGGATTATTCCTTTAAAATTTCAATTTAACTTTCATGTAGCAATGCTTTCTATCATTTACTTAAACCAATGATGAGTCTATTTCAACATGATGTTTCACTGAAGAATTAATTTTTTTATTTTATTTCAGTTCTGTACAGCATCTATAAGTTGAAAATTATGCTCTATTTATGTTCTGGTATTTATTGTCAAATCAGACTTAATTGAATTGTAAGTTACAGCTAGTTTAACTTGTGATTTTTTACAGGATGTAGACATTCTTATTCCGATACTGCCTTTCCTGCCTAAAAACGAGGTTTTTAATCCTTTCCACTGATTATTTTGGATTTGTCTTTGTTAATAATTTCTTTTTGACGTCTGCGGTTACTCTTGCTAAATATTTTTTAACCTGATCTTACTCCATTTAATAAATCTTGCTTCAATTTCTGCCTGTGAGGGATTTTCTTCCGTCCTTACAGCCTGCAGTTACCAAGGGTCCCCTCTGACTTACTGAAATTATCGTACTCTTGGCCCATTTCAATTAATAGAAAATAAATACTTTATCTGCTTTTCCATTAAGTTCTCTATAAACGGGATATGGTCGTGTAAGCTCTAGTTGCTAACACTATTAGAGGCAGCGATCCATAGAACACCATTAACAATTTTTTCATCGGTAATCATCATGTATAAATATTTTAAGGTATGCCATTCGATTCTCCTTTTCTCTATTGATCTATACACAGTGTGGTGATACTCAATGGGTCGAAGGGTTTCGAGGTGTTCTCAAATGTTCTGCTTCCATCACTGTTGCTTTCTCTGTTGGTCTCACTAGATTCACCATATGGTGGTAAATGAAGCTTGAGCTGGAAATGATTTTAACTGATTAAATCTTCCTCCCATGCTTGCTCAATTTTTTTTGTTTTCTGCTGGTGTAAGGATGGTTTTTATGCTTTCTTTGGTGTCATCTCCATTTATGACTACCAAATCTTTTCCTTTCCTTGTCAGGTTATGCGGATTTTTCCATATCTTGTGAATGCTCCACCGGATAAGTTTCAAGTAGCTCTCTCTCGAGTTATTCAGGTATCCAACTGTGTATCAGGTCATATTTTTTGGAAAAAATTTTGCTAGTCAACCGGCACAGCACAAAAAAGCGCTCTACTGTTTGTGGAACATATCATTTGTATTTGGATGTTTGATAGTCTTGTATTTCGACTTTACATTGTAATAGTTTCTATGCATCCCTTGAGGAATTCCTTTTGATGAACAAAAAGCTATCTTATTTTTTCTCTCATTTTTTTATTTATAGAGCAATTTGAATCTGTTTAATCATATTGAATTAACCAAAGCCTATATAAAAATAATTTTCTGGTGTGCCCACGCATCTATTTTTTGTACCATTTTTTTTAACTCAACTTTCATAATTTCAGTTTGTATAACATGCATGTGAGCACCCCTTTAGAAAACTGATACTTTTTTTCTTCACGGTCAGTCTGGTTATTCTTTTACTAAACAAACTCGCTTTCAAATTGTTATGTCCAGGGGTTAAATAACTCTGGTCCAGTGTTGACTCCAGCTGAATCGTTAATTGCCATCCATGGGATTGATCCTGAGAGGGATGGAATTCCTTTGAAGAAGGCAATGATCATTCTAACTTATGAATTGATTATGATGGATCAACTTATTAACTGGAAATATCCTTTTAAGCAGGTCACAGATGCTTGTAACGTTTGTTTTGAGCAGCGAGACATATTCTCTCAGCAAGTTCTAGCCAAGGTCTTGAATCAATTGGTAATAACCTTTAAAAACTCGAGACTTGTAACTTTTAGCTTACAATGTTGAGATAAATCACATTACATTTGCATTGTAGGTTGAGCAAATTCCTCTACCCTTGTTGTTTATGCGGACAGTACTGCAGGCCATAGGGGCTTTTCCTTCTCTGGTAAGTGCAAGCTATTTATTAGCACCCTGATTCTGTTATGCTTTTTCCAACTTGGTGTGCTTGTTAGATGCCCATTGTCTACATGCTGTTAATCAAGTATACAGTTACATGCATGTTCAAGTGAGAAAAATATTTCCACAAACATTTATATTATTATTTTCATGATACCTTGTGTACAGAGACCGTGAATCCACGTGTCAGAATTTGTTTTATTTTAGGATGTCAAGATATTCCTTCTCAAATAGATTACTTTACTGTAGCCTATACTTGTAGCAGTAGAGAATCCATCTCATTCCTTTTATGTCAATAGATAATGCCAGCGTACCTCCTTTTGTTAGTCTTTTGACTCTTGCGGATAACCTTTTTCAGGTAGAATTCATAATGGAGATTCTTTCTCGTCTTGTTAGCAAGCAGGTACCTCATCAGTTATCAGCCACATATCGCAAATTAAAAACATTTCCTATTCTGCTAGGTAATATATGTGATTATGCATAAATTTCAGATATGGAAATACCCAAAACTGTGGGTAGGATTCATGAAGTGTGCTCTTTTGACAAAGCCACAATCCTTTGGTGTGCTGCTTCAGGTGTGTCGTAAACTCTAAATTGTCAATTTTTAGTCATTTCCTCCTCCCAGAATCACTATGTGGTCAATTTAACCGGTCATGTTCCAATCATAATCTTTGTATTTAATTACCGCATTCTCATTCTTCAATGAAAAAAAACTTGGCCCTGCTGAACCCTATCTTATTATCATTGAAAGTGTTTCACCTAATAAGAATTGCAGTAGTTGTAGTCCGTTTGAAATTTTTTATACACTTTTTATAATCTATGTAGAGAATTCTTTTAAGCTTAGGAATCTATGAGTTGTTTCTAAGGCTAGTTGGACTATAGATCTGTTAAATGCACAAGCTCTCCATTTGTTCATTATAGAAGTGCCTACAGTTTTTGAGAATTCTTTAGATAATCAATTGGGAATGTCGAAAAAAACAAAATTAAGTGTTGGAGTAAAAAAATTGTTAGGATCTCCGAACATTTTGAAAAGGAGCTTTTAAACTTCAACAATTTGTTCTCAGAATTCTAGAGTTACATCATTCAATAATTTCTTCCCAGACAATGGGATGAAGCCAAAGAGAATGAGATGTTCACCTGGTGCAAATTTGGATTGCATCATTACACATGATATTCTTTCTAAGGTTAGGAACTGGTTGTATATTGTGTGTGCAACAAACGCTTTATAATTGCTCTCTTGAGGTTTTGCACTGGAACGTTCTTTATGCAGTAATAAATCATCTTGATGACGTACCGTGGGATTTGTTTACGACGGAAAATTTTTTCTTAATCTTTTCAGCTACCTCCGGCGCAGCTTGAAAATGCGCTGAACAGAACACCTGCTCTCAAGTCTCCTTTGGTTGCCCATGCAAACCAACCACACATAAGATCCTCACTTCCAAGGTTTTATCACACACACACACAGAGCTTATCAAGCTGATTTTGTGTTTTGATAGTGGGGTTGGATTGACTATGGATAATTTTTCCCCCATTTCAGGTCCTCGCTGGTGGTTCTTGGCATTGCATCAGATGCTCAAGCATCTAGTCAACCAAAACCAACTCAGAGCCAGTCTGTAGAAAATGGGAATTCAAACAAGGAAGCAGTGACAGATGTGTCAAAGGAATCATCAACTTGACTGCTGGTCCCAATTAGCCCGCTCGTTATGAAATGCGATGAACTAATTTGCCAAAGAATCTCGAAACAGGCAAGTGATTCATTTTGAAGTTTTGTTGAACTAGTTGGCCAATTCATTGGTTGAGTAAGTTAGTGCCGGCTTTCCGTAACAAAGACTGAAATCATGATACACTTAGTGGGTGATTACTTCCTCCCAGCAGTTCCACAGTTCACTGTATCTATAAAGTTTCAAGACATGTAGAGTGTTTTTTTCTGTGAAGAAAATTCCATAGTAGACTTAAATTTTCTTGTTGTAAAGATACTTATTGCGAATGTTCTTAAAAAAGAGAAGAATGTTTTTGATTTTATGTTTCGCGTCGAGCCGTCACTGTTTCAGTATACATCCCAAGAGTAATTAGCAGCACGTGTCCTTGAAAGTTTATGTTTTTGACAAGTAAATGTGATGAATAATGATACGATGCAACTTACTGCTTTTTTTAAACTTTATTTTTTGACCAACTGTAGCTTGTCTTTGTAAACGATGAATGGCTTGTGGCCTGTCCGATGAATACCCAAGGAGTATAAAGAAATCTTCTTTTTCTTGTGTGTGCACATACATGACTTGGCTTACATTGGATCCTCGTGTTTTCTGTTTGTTATACTTCGGTTAGGGGTAAAAGCATCGTCAATAAATAATCCACCGCTGTCTTCTTGGTATGTTAGATGTCTATTCACCCGAACCTGTGGGTGAGGCGACGTTATTGCTTGTCGGACGTGTTATCTACATTTACATTCCCTCGATTCAACCTGAAAAGCAAAGCCGCCTGTTATTTTTCCGAAATTCAGTATTTGCTTTCAAATTGTCCATCCTTTTTCTTCGTTTGAGCATTTACAATGATGTTGTGTATATCATGATGTGAGGTTCTGTTATTCTAATCACATAAAACGATATAAATATACATAAAGTATAAGTTATGTCTTAATGTCTTATATTGCCGGTTTGGAGCCGACGATTATGGTTCCAATACAAGGTGAAATTCCTATCAAGGAGTCGTTTCTCATCTCCGATTAGAACCGAACCGTTTAGATATGGTTCAGTTCTGGTTTTGACGATTCGATTCCATTTTTAGCAGTTTTGATTACGGTTTGATCCGGTTTGAATTTAAATTTAAAGTCTAAAAGAAAATTTACGACACAAAAGTAAAATTAAAATCAATTGTTCAACAATATACTACAATACAATAATATTAATATCTAGTTTTTATTTATATAGGTCAAATGGTTTAATTGCACTACATATATACTTCAAAATTTTAAAATTTAAGATTAATTTATAGTTTCGTTCCTTATTTTGAGAAACCGCAACCGAAATAGCAAGTACTGAAAAAAAACGATTTCGGTCCCAATTTTTAGATACGGTTCCTCGGTTTTTGGGAACCGTGGTCGGGTGTAAATTGTTGGGCCCCTTCTTAATGAAAACTAAAATTATGGATTGGATTTGGACTAAAATTAAGGCTATTAATCAGTAGTTGGGCTACAGAGGCCCATTTGTGGCACATAGTCTGATCTGTCGGCACCAGTGGACAATGGATCACTTGGGAGGCTGAGTGAGCAAAAGCATGGGTGTCGAGTATTACAAGATTCTTCAGGTGGACCGGAATGTCATGGCTGAATGTTGGAGGAATATTGTCTAAGAAAGTGAGGCTGTCGACTCAGTCTGCTCAGATATGTAATGGTAATCTTGAAGCTATTATCCATGATGGATTAAGAGATTCTGAAGAATGGATTGTTGTAAAAAAAATAATTCCGGTGTCCAATTTCTATGATAATTTGAAATCATAATTAAAAGTGTTTTGGCCCTCAATTGTTGGTGTATCATTCTGCTACTACGAGTACAACGAAGGGGTGTGTTTTATCCTATTTGGCTGAACCCCACCAAGAATAAATTACTACATTAAATCGTGCGAGGCAACTAAATAATTTCATATAAAATTTAAATTTTTGAAGTGAAATAACAAGATTGATCTTTTTACCTCCAAGAATATAACGACGACACATCATTATCTCCTTGTTTTTTTTAGCTTCCTTACATTTACGCGATTTGGATGTATTCATTTCTGATTTAGGGACAAGTTTTATAGCAAAATGAAACACTTTTGTTTGTTGCCAGATAAAATCGCGCTCACGGTAATCTTGGCTTTTCAACAAGTTGTCTCTTGCCTACCGAGTGAGAGCAAGGCTTACAGTCCTCCTGCCTCCACCTTCAATGTCAGACATCTCCGGCGGCTTGATTATCATGTGAGAAGAAACAAATTACCCATTCTTCAAGATGCATAAGCTGACAAAATGGTTGGCAAATTCTTTTATGTAAATTGCAGCTTGATTATTATGCAAAGCAGGGTCTGACCCATGGGGTATCTTTCCATTCATTCATCTTCATCAAATTTGGTATTAAAGATCATGTTCTTTCTTAAAATATATGTTGGATTGAAATCAGCAAAGAAACAGCACTCAAAATCGACGTCATTGATACCAATCGCAATAGAAGTAAAATTTCTGCAAGTTTAAACATAGACAGATACCACAATTCATTTAATTGACAGAGTAAAACCCAAAAAAATTTAAGATGGACTTAAATACAATGAGAAGCCCTAAAAACCAACAACTAAACCTATGGCTTGCAATTACTTAGCCGCCAAAGCCGTAAAGAGTTCGTCCTTGCCTCTTGAGGGCGTAAACGACATCCATCGCCGTGACGGTCTTCCGTCGGGCGTGCTCGGTGTAAGTAACAGCGTCGCGGATGACATTCTCAAGGAAGATCTTGAGAACGCCACGGGTCTCCTCGTAAATGAGCCCACTGATGCGCTTAACGCCACCACGGCGGGCCAACCGGCGAATAGCCGGCTTGGTTATGCCCTGGATGTTGTCCCTCAGAACCTTGCGGTGGCGCTTTGCTCCGCCCTTTCCCAAACCCTTGCCTCCCTTGCCCCTGCCTGACATTTTTAAAGCTCTCGCGGTTTTAAACCGATGGATTTGAATGATTGATAGCGGAGATGCGATGGCAAAGTAGGGGCTTCGACTTTTTATATAGGGAGCTGTTATCCGCAAGAGTGATTATGAACCGTTGATCTCTTTCGTTTATCGACGGTAAAAAAGAGGGATCCGGGATTAGTTGTTAAATGATCATTAGCCGTCGATGCATTCAATTGACGGTGCAGATTACGATGGTTTATGCCCTAAGCAGATCATCTTTATTATGTTTCTGAGTAGGTCTTGTGAGACGGTCTCACGAATTTTTATCTGTGATACTGGTCAACTCTATCGATATTCACAATAAAAAATAATACTCTTAGCATAAAAAGTAATACTTTTTCATGGATAACCCAAATAAGAGATCCGTCTCACAAAATACAACACATGAGACCGTCTCACACAAGTTTTTGCCTATGTTTCCATCTGCACAATTAAGGATTTTTCTTTTAATTCTTTTACAAAAAGCTATCCAAATTAAGGATTTTTCTTTTAAATTTATTATTTTCATAAAATTAAAAAAAAATATTACATTCAATTTTAAAACTCGAATCAGTTAAAAATTATAAACAAATACATTTTATTTTTCTAGAGAAATATATATGTATGTATATTTAAACTTTTTATATAAATTTAATTTAAATATATAAATTTTAACCAAATGAAATTTAAAATTCTATGAGATATGCTCAGCCTACTCTCGACCAGGCATATTTCGAATATCCCAAGTTACCAGATTCACTGGAAGATCATCCAAAGGCTAACTTGGTGCCCATTTACCATGTTACACCGAGAGCTCATATGAGAAATCATCCCAGTCGACCTCTCAAGCCGAGCTCCCAACAAGCTCGGAGATAACATCACCAAAAAATCACACTCGCATATATAATAATTTAATTGGATATTCATGTTCGGTATGTATATGATTATTTAAGGCATGTCTCCTTCTTCATACTCGATTATTCATCAATTTAATCGGGTAAAAAACCACAACAGGGGAAATGGGTGGGCTGGACTATAAAGCCCAATCAACAGTGATTGGACAGAAACTCACAAGTGCGACAGCTCTTCCCGGGTGTTCGAAATGATGGAATAATACACAGGTTCCCATCCGACAGCTACCCTCTGTCAAAAATCCCTCCGAAAATCACCGGTTCTACGGAAAAATTTGAGAGAATCCAATCTTAGCCAAAACCCTCGCTATTCCCCAATTTCAATGGCTGATCGGAGTGATCAGAAAAGCACCACTACAATCTCGCCGTACATAAAAGCCGTGTCGGGTTCCCTAGGGGGAATAGTGGAGGCATCCTGCTTGCAACCGATCGACGTCATCAAAACTCGGCTCCAATTGGACCGCTCCGCTTCTTACAGAGGCATCATTCACTGCGGTACCACCATCACGCGTAACGAAGGCTTGCGGGCCCTCTGGAAGGGATTGACGCCGTTTGCCACTCATTTGACGCTAAAGTACGCACTGCGGATGGGGTCCAATGCCGTCCTGCAGTCTGCGTTCAAGGACTCTAAGACGGGAAATCTGAGCCATCATGGTCGAATGGTAGCTGGATTCGGTGCTGGTGTGCTTGAAGCTCTTGTTATTGTCACCCCCTTCGAGGTTTGTTAGTTGAATTTTTCTTTTAACTTGTTTGATAATTCTCTCTCTCTCTTTTCTCCCTCGGTGTTGGGGGTCACTAATTGTGGTTGCTGATATTAATTAAAGTGCAGAAATATATGTCATTTTAGATCAGCTGTTTCTAAAAAAAATGCTAAGAATGAAATTCTACCTTTCAAACGGTGTTACGGTTACATCAATTGCAGATTGGGAGATTCTGCCTTCTGGAAAATGTCACAATGTGGCTGTGAATAATTGGATTATGCATAGTAATTCAACTTTTAATGAGCAAGATAATCCCACATATTGCTATTGTTTCTTGATTACAAGTTTGTAGTTAAAAGATAAGATCACGTGTTTTCTTCTCTTCTACTCTATCACGATCAAAAGTTGAGAGGAGTATATCAATAGTTGAGAGGAGTATGTATTTTGTGTGTTGATTTTATGTATTTAATCCAACAGAAGCACAATCTTAACTGCTGCATATGGCAGGAACATGAGTTCCATTAGTGCGGCTCTGAACATTATAATGCATACAGACCACAAAATATAGTCTCCGTTCCATGGAAAACATGCTGATGGCATTGATTTCAAGTTCTTCCGAGTTAATATGGTTTAACAGAGCAAAATACAAGGGAGGTTTAGATTGCTGAGATGTTTTCAAGGATTTATATTAACAAATAACAATCAATTTCTATGCTTTCACAGCTTCTGGAAACATCATGGTTATTTATAAAAAAAGCTTCCATTTGAATTGATCTTCTCTGCAAATTCCGGACATGTCCTTTTTTGTTTTGTCTGTCTTGTTAAGCATGACATCTGTGGTCCTTCAAAAAGAGTTTGTATGACTTTTTGAGAAATAAGAATCTATAATAGCGGTTGCACTTGGTATAATATCGCAATACTCTGTCATAATACACGTGGGTACTAGATATGGGGCTGAATTACTGCGCTGAAATTGATCAATGCAGGTGGTGAAAATAAGACTGCAGCAGCAGAGAGGCTTGAGTCCCGAGCTCCTCAAGTACAAGGGCCCTGTTAATTGTGCTCAAATGATCATTCGTGAAGAGGGCTTTCTTGGTCTGTGGGCAGGAGCCACCCCAACTATCATACGTAATGGAACAAACCAAGCTGCAATGTTTACAGCCAAGAATGCCTTTGATGGGATTTTGTGGAGAAAGCATGATGGTGACGGGAAGGTGCTCCTGCCTTGGCAGTCTATGATATCGGGATTTCTTGCAGGGACTGCTGGTCCGGTGTGTACAGGTCCCTTTGATGTGGTGAAAACGAGGCTTATGGCTCAGAATCGGTCTGGAGGTGAGTTAAAGTATAAAGGCTTGTTTCATGCTATCAAAACAATATATGCAGAGGAAGGGCTGCGTGCACTGTGGAGAGGATTATTGCCTCGGCTAATGAGAATCCCACCTGGTCAGGCAATTGTGTGGGCCGTGGCTGATCAAGTAACTGGCATTTATGAGAAGAGATACACAAGCAATGCAACCTTGTAGCTCCAACCTTCTTCTTTTTGCATTTCCTCTTTTTCTGATTTTTTTGAATACCTGTTATTCATGGAGAAGCATGAATTCTTGGCTGATCTATGGCTGAACCCCTCAGAATTCTTGTAGCTCCAACCTTCTTCTTTTTGCATTTCCTCTTTTTCTGATTTTTTTGAATACCTTTTATTCATGGAGAAGCAGGAATTCTTGGCTAATCTATGGCTGAACCCCCTCAGAATTCTCTAAAATGATAGAAGTGGGGATAAACCTGTTTGGCATCTTGCACTGGTGGAACATTTTTAGATATTTTGCTTACCTGTTGATTTTACAAGGTGATTAAACTGTTCAAGGTTCTTTTGTCTATTGTCGTGGTGGTGTTGACAAGAGAACCGGTTGTAGCTTTGCAGCCTGCCTATGTTCGTCGACGATCTCAACCATTTTTCAGGGGGTATTTTTCTAGTATCTGCTGATGAATTTTAGACAACTGTTTGCATCTGCAATTTGTAGCTGCAGATGCTCAGTTTGATATTTGTTCATGGCATCAACATCGAGCCTATTTGAAATGTTTTTTTCTGTTAGTAGGGGATATTAAAATGGTCGAGTAAGGACTCCGCGGTTCGGGATTCAAAAATTTGAATAATGTTATCAAAAAAATTTGCATTTGTAGAATTATATTCATACGTATGTTAAAAATATGGAAAATGAGGAAACT
Source organism: Primulina huaijiensis (assembly GCF_012295235.1). NCBI lineage: Eukaryota > Viridiplantae > Streptophyta > Magnoliopsida > Lamiales > Gesneriaceae > Primulina > Primulina huaijiensis. The sequence continues at coordinate 17,231,354 of NC_133321.1, forward strand.
GGTTGACCTATATAAGACATTCAAGGTTTCAAAATATGTACTTCAAGGTCCTTTATTTTATTTATTCGTTTACGACAAAAAAAAATTAGATTTAAAAACAACTTCTGCATTTTTTAAAATTAAAAAAAAACATTTTTTTTACACGCGATTATACTCAAAGAAACTTAAATTATAATAAAATGATGAGCGACGCAAGAAGACGGGGTTGATTCCATTGTACGTGTAGGGCATTACTTCCATGATAGAATCAAGGACCCAAATTTAGTCATACATACATGAGGTCTACTAATTTTTTTAAAATCACATATGTGTGTGAATCTTGTCCATCCAAACCATGTGGAGACAGTCCCACATGTAGCATCGAAGCTACCGGAAGACGGATGTTGTTGCTGTATTCTTGATATTACCATCATTATCATTTTACCTTTAAATAAACCGTTATTACTAGTTAACAAATGATTTGTAGTTTTTAAGAATTTATTTGTAATATATTTATTCTTTCTGTATTTTTTTAAAAATAGTATATCACGTTTTAATATAATGGTTTTGTTTACAGATATGACTGTAAAATTTTAACCACGTAAATGAATACAAGTAATTTATTGTTAAAATTGATAAATAACTTGAATATTGATAAATAACTTGAATATATAAAGTTTATTTAAACAACATAATATGAATCTAACTTCAAATATTTGAACTATATTCCTCCCATAAATGATAAATTAAATCATTTCATAGTACATAGTGAATATCTTTGTCTTTTATCTTTTAATATCGAGTAAGAAATTCTTGAAATCTGATATACTCATCGACAATCATTTTTACGTTCGGAGTTGATGTTCCTTTGGCAATATAGTGCAACCCCATTATAGAACAATTTTCTGTACTAAAATAGCGGGGTTGAAGTTGCCCTTAGTATTGTTGCTCTAAGTATTCTCTTACTCGTAGACAAAAAAAAATGCCACAATATAAAAAAAAGTCATAAATAAACAGAAATTTTCATGAAAAGTGACCTAAATAGAATCTTGGTCGTTGTTAATGATGCAATTTTCGTTCATTATTATTTAGTTGAATTACTTATTATTTTTTTACCTTAAAATTTTTTACTTATCATTTTATTGATGTATATTTATAATATGTCCCTAAGTGAGAACGTTTCAGGGGATTTGGGCGGTGCAATCAAGTAGGGGTGTTCAAACTTCGGATAAAACCGAAAAAATCGAAAATCCAAACCGAAAAAACGAACACCGAACCGAACCGAAAGTCGAATTTTGTAATTCGGATATAAATGTTAAAACCGAAGTTTATTTGGTTCGGTTTCAGATTACATATATCAAAACTGAAAAAACCGAAATTTCATTAAATCAATAATTTTTTATATTTTTATTTATATTATATATTTTGATATGATATTTAGTGAATGAAAAACTATTTTGAAAAAATTTTAGTTGATTGTTGTTTGTTTAATTAATTTAGACCTTATATTTAAATATTTTACTAAGAAAACATGTAGAAAGTTAACATATTATATTTTACAATATATTTATATTATTAATTTAAATAATTATACCAAAATCGAATTAACCGACCGAAATAACGGAACCGTTTTGGTAGAAAACCGAATCGAACTGAAGAAAAATGGTTCAGATATCGGATTATATATTTCTAAAACCGAAAACCGAAATAAAAAATCGAAAACAGAACCGAACCGACCGATTAACACCACTAAAGCCAAGTGTCGTGATGATGGGTAATAATTTTAAAATAAAAAAATATGATGATTATAGATAAATTTCGAATAAGTTAATTACTCGATACCTCTTGACCTTATTATTAATATTGTATAGGAGTATGGTACAATTATTAAAAATTAATTATTATATAATATGTGTAACGTTGGTTACTTCCACCAACAGAATTTATTTGTAGAAAAAAGAGCATTTATTTGGCGAGCATGTGTCGTGTTTCTAGTGCCTTCATTAATTAATTAATACACAAATCACAATTCATCACATCTAAATTACTCTCATCATTTCATATTCCATAAACACTTGTCTTCGTCGATTATTGTTGACTATGGATACTGAGATTGGCTCGTTGGATTCGTGTACTTCCCCCGCGTGTAACGATGTTGGGGCACTACCCAAAAACGGTGCTGTTTCCACCGTCCATAGCTCCGCTGTGCAGCCGTTAGACTCCTCCGAATCCACTCTCGGCCGCCACTTAGCGCGCCGGCTCGTCCAGGTTGGGGTGAAGGACGTGTTCTCAGTGGCCGGTGATTTTAATCTGACGTTGCTCGACGATCTTTTAGCTGAGCCGGAGCTCAATTTGGTTGGCTGCTGCAACGAGCTCAACGCTGGATACGCCGCCGATGGATACGCCAGGGCTCGAGGAGTTGGTGCTTGTGCTGTGACGTTCACAGTAGGAGGCTTGAGTGTTCTCAACGCGATCGCCGGCGCGTACAGTGAGAATCTTCCGGTTATTTGTATTGTTGGCGGTCCCAATTCTAATGACTACGGTACTAACCGGATCCTACATCACACTATCGGGCTACCGGATTTTACCCAGGAACTCCGTTGCTTCCAAACTGTTACTTGTTATCAGGTATAATCTATTGATATTTGTGTTTTTAGCTTTATAACTCGATATTTTTTACGTGTCCAGCCACATAATCTGTCACCATTTTTGCTAGCCAAGCTCTAATTGATCAATTTACCGTTTTGGGTTTTTTTTTTATGATTTAGTTATAGTTGAACCCTGTGTTATACTGAATTACATATTATCTTAAAAGAGAATTGTTAGACTGACTGTTGGTTGTTTTTAGGCTGTGGTGAATAATTTGGACGATGCGCATGAGCTGATAGACGCTGCGATATCGACAGCTTTAAAGGAGAGTAAGCCAGTGTATATCAGCGTGAGCTGTAATTTATCGTCGATTCCACACCCCACGTTCAAACGTGAGCCCGTTCCGTTTTCAATCTCCCCCAGGTAAACTTAAGTTTCATCCTCTAGGTTGTTCATGGCTGAGATACTTTTCTGTCTTCTTTTGTGTTATATAATACAGCGAGATAAATTTGAGACTCCAGAGTATGGAATGGTTTGATTTTTCTGTAGTTTGATGTGCCAATTCGATGATATATGCTTTTTCTTGTGTTTTGCATTCAATTTGTACTATTTTCATTTCTGCTGCATGTAGAACAAGTAATCAAGTAGGCCTGGAAGCTGCAGTTGAGGCTGCCGTAAAGTTCTTAAATAAGGCCGTGAAGCCCGTGATGGTGGGTGGACCAAATCTGCGAGTTGCAAAGGCATGCAATGCGTTTGTTGAACTGGCCGATGCTTGTGGCTATGCCCTTGCTGCGATGCCTTCGGCTAAAGGACTAGTCCCGGAGAACCATCCCCATTTTATAGGCATCTACTGGGGTGCAGTGAGCACAGCTTTTTGTGCAGAAATTGTGGAATCTGCCGATGCACACCTGTTTGTTGGACCAATATTCAATGACTACAGTTCAGTTGGTTACTCTCTGCTTCTTAAGAAAGAGAAAGCGATCACCGTGCAGCCTGATCGAGTGACCATTGGAAATGGTCCTGCATTTGGATGTGTTCTGATGAAAGATTTCCTGACTGCCCTTGCGAAAAGGCTCAAGCCCAATACAACAGCTTACGAGAATTACCACAGGATTTATGTTCCTGAGGGGCATCCTCCGAAAAGTGAACCGAAGGAGCCTTTGAGGGTCAACATTTTGTTTCAACATATTCAGAACATGTTGTCGAGGCAGACAGCTGTCATCGCTGAGACGGGTGACTCATGGTTTAACTGCCTGAAACTTAAATTGCCATCAGGATGCGGGTGAGCTCTAGTGAATCAGTGATGGCATCGAATATAATGCAGTTCCGTGTGGTTTGTGATTGATTTTGACCACATGATATAGAGCGTTGTCTGAGTGGAATTTTCCTTGCAGGTATGAATTCCAGATGCAGTATGGATCCATTGGTTGGTCAGTTGGTGCGACTCTTGGTTATGCCCAGGCTGTACCAGAGAAGCGAGTGCTTGCTTGCATTGGGGATGGGAGCTTTCAGGTGTGCCTCTTATCCATTTAGAGTTGCGAAAGCTGATGAAAGTATTCTTCTATTTTATGATTGAATTCAAGGAAGAGTGATTTTGGGAATTTATGGACGAACCAAATAGATTTCTCACTGCTGACTTCTTGAATCACTAGTGTTGCCGCTATTAAATTTTTAAAATTATCGAGATTGTTTCCAACCCTTGTACTGCTTTAGTAGTTGTTGTTGGTGAATGGCAGGTGACTGCTCAGGACGTGTCGACAATGATCCGGTATGGTCAAAAGACTATTATCTTTCTCATAAACAATGGCGGGTACACCATCGAAGTAGAGATCCATGATGGGCCATATAATGTGATCAAGAACTGGAACTACACTGCCTTGGTTGACGCGATGCATAACAATGAAGGCAACTGCTGGACTACTAAGGTTAGTTTTGCTTTACGTTTCACATATCCAATTTCTTTACAGTCAAAATATTTATTTTCTTGTTGCACATAGGTAAATTGTGAAGAAGAACTTGTTAAAGCTATTGACACCGCAACTCATGACAAGAAAGACTGCTTGTGCTTCATTGAAGTTATCGTTCACAAGGATGATACTAGCAAAGAACTTCTGGAATGGGGTTCCAGGGTCTCTGCAGCGAATAGTCGCCATCCTAATCCTCAGTAGATTACGTGGGAACCTGGAAAATGTAACAATTCTCTTATTACTCAAGTCTCTACTTTGAGCGTCAAAATTTCTTTATGAAAGGTATTGTTGTGAATAGAAAACTACGTGCATATGGTGTGCTGTCGTTGACCCACCAAACTTAAATTCCTACTCTCTATATATAATGAGTGTAATGGTGAGTAGGGTCGAATCCACAGGGAACGGGAGATGATTTCTTTCGAGTAAAATGCAAATAAAATAGGGATTTTTTTTATATGTATTTAATAAAATGCTAAACTAAATTTAACATGCAAGAAGAAATAACTAATCAAGATGAATAACTAATGAAATGTAAATTAATATTACCAAGCTCGATTCAAGGGATTTTTACTATTCAATTATATCACTGTTCATCGGCTAACATATAATTTATTCATGCAGTTACAAGCAATTAACCTTAGAATGATAGGGATAGCCGCTAAAATTCTTGTGTTTTCCTAATTTAATTGACCAAACCCAGCATCCAGTCAAAACTTATTAATAATTAACTGGGCACGATAGCGTTCCATATTAATTAAAAATAGCATTTTCGTTTTGTGAAAACAGTTAATCCTAAATCTAACAATCGAGATAGCTGCAATTGATAGATCGAGTTTCGTTGATTTATTTAGATTAAATATATTATGATAGCACAACACACCTAATCTATCGCTACTCATGTACCAATCGTTCATGACAATTACGGATCACTGAATTCATGGTTAGCAGTAGAAAATTATATATCAAATTAAATTGTCAGATTAATCGATATACAACTTTCATATAAATAAATCATAAATCAACAAATACTTGAACAAAACACGAATATTAAATTAAAGTGCAAAAAGCCTCACAGTGATAAATCGAAATAGTAACAATATCCCTTGAATCAAAAATAAAACTTAGCCTAAAGGTGTGGAAAGGAGGTGAGAAATTCTTGAGCCCTTTTCTTCTTCTCTCTTCTTGAGTTGTAGAGTGGTGATTGGTTTGATAATTTTTTTCTCTGCTGCCTTGTTGAACGTTTTTGTAGTGTAGGGAAGAAAGGAATTGTTTTCATTTTTGGGTCCAAAAAGGTATAAAAGCCCAAATATCTAAATTTAAACCTAATTACTAAAAAATAAAAGATATTAGAAAATATCCTACTAAGAATATAGAGTTTTGTTATGGAAAAAACTCTATCTTCTATTTATTCCTTGATATGAATATTCCTCAACTCTCACTAGGCAGCCGATGAGTAGTCATAAGGCGTGGTCACGCCTTATCCAAAAACATCTTCTGAATTTTTCTGCTCTACGTCTTACACTAAGATCAAATCGGCAACTTTAATTGTGATATAAAATCATCCTTTTTAGCCCAGATTTATCGCAAGAGCAGAAAACTTCCACCTACAATAAAATCACACAAAAATGTGTCAATTAAGCACGTTGGAAGTGGTAACAATGAGAGATATGACAACAATAAAATACAACTATTATGAGCCTATCAAATCTCCCACACCTAAACCATGCTTGTCCTCAAGCATACAAGAATCGATCCATTATCTCAACTCTTTATCCTCTTTCTTCTTAATTTAGTTGTCCGTAAAATATTTTTTCATGCACCAAAGCAATTTAGTTGTTAAGCATCTAACTACCAACATCATGAGCAATTGCTTCCATCCGAATGTGTATAAATAAAAATGCATAGAGTCCAAACACTCCTCACAGGATTCGCTCATTTCACTCGTAAGTGTCTAGGTATGTATTAAGGAGCTCTCATGTCAAAACACTGAAAATTTTTACCATAAGCTTGCAAATATATCATATCCTCTACCAAGTGAATGAATTAAAATGCACAAACAAGGGCTGTAAATGGGTTGTACCGTGGCTAGAGGTCAGGTAAGAAAGAAGTACAACGGTTTATGGAACTGAAGAACACATACACACTTTCCACAAAGACAATTGCATCCTGCTAACAATAACATCTTCAATCTCATTATAACCCAGAAGTGCAAATATTTTTTCTTCGTTGCTCTTATTTTCCTTCTATTCCTTCTTTTTTTTTTCTTTTTTTTTTCATATATATTTTTTACATTTAAAATTTTTTTTTCCTGTGTATAAGAAGTTTTTTTTTTTGAGACAACGACTACGAGCATGAATCACTCGATCTTAACAATTTGCACTTTCTTGGCTCCAAGCGATGCTAAATGTGAAAAAGTTTGTATGATTCTCCAATTCAAGGTTCAAATAGAGGGATAACCAACAAAAAAGATTTATCATGGCTTGTAATATGGTTATTTCCAATGAATAGGTTCAGGCTCGAACTTGGCTCACTAGGGGTAAATGAATCAAGGTAGGCTCAAAAGAACGGCACTGATGATGCGAAAGAAAACGGTTTGAACCTAATGCCCTATAATTTGTTTATGCTCCTAATCCATCACAAGGTATCAACAAAGACATGTATAACAATGCAAGTTCTAGAAAAATAAACAATGCATGACCAACACACAATCAAATAAAATAGAGCATGATAGAATGTTTGCTCATAGGCTCAAAGCTCACCAAAGAAAACGGTATGTGTGTTAGATCTCATACACTTATCATTTCAACACATCATCAAGAGAAACTACCCATAAATGTAGTAGTAAGAATGCAAAATCAATTGCACACAAAGAAAACATTAGTTTTTTTTATAGACTCGCATCAAAGGCATTCAAGATTCAATTGAGAGAGATAACGAATAAACACTACATGCTTTATGGATCAAACAAATTCACTCTACCATGTTTATTTTTATTTTTTTTTTGTTTTGTTTTTTTTTATTTTCAATTAAACATGCAAAAAATGAGAAAAAAAATTGAAACCATAAATAAGGCTATATACCCCCTCCTACACCTATATGTGGCAATGTCCTCAATGACACAAAAAGTAGATGCACAACACAGACAGTAAAAGCAAGCAAGGGAAGTTAGAGAACTCCCCTGAAAATTGTTGGGCATCGTAGAGCAAAGCTTTCTATTGTTGTGGCGGAGGACATTGTGGATCGATGATGGAAGCTGCTGAGAGAAGATGTGAAAGAGGTGAGAACAAATAGGATTAAATAAAATAAAAGTAAATTCTTTTTCAAAAAAAAAATTTATTTGCCCTTGAAACATCAGAAGATGTTTTCTTATAATGCGTGATCACGCCCTGTTAAGAGACATCTTCTGCGTATAGGGCAAAATTTTTTCAAAATCAAAAGATATTTTCTCACAAGGCGTGATCACGCCTTGCTAGGAAACATCTACTGCATGTATGCCAATTTTTTTTTTTCAGAAGTGGTTTCTTTATAAGGCGTGGTCACGCCTTGTAAAAAGACCTTTTCTGCACAAAATTAATAATACTATAAATATTAAGAACAAAAATTTGGGTTGCCTCCCAAAAGCGCTTGATTTTTAGTCGTCGGCTTGACCCTCAAAAGCACTCTTTCAAAGAGCGGCTGACGCCCAAAGTACGTGTCATATGACACCATATATGGGTCTTGGTTCCATGTGCCCTCAAGTTTGGCTTGATGTATGCAATGTAAGCTCGTCTCTTCAACAAAACGTGACTTTAAATAATAGGCTTGGGATGAGAATATCATCGTTGGCTCTTGAAGAACAAAATCTGTTGAAATCGGCAATGGAGAAAGACAAGAATCTCCTATATGTATGTATGATAATATTATCGATGAGCTCAAATCGATAGTCTCGGGAGCTTGTTCATCTCTCAACTTCATTTGTGCCTCATCTTCGTTTGATATATCTTCCAAAACTTCTTCAGAGTGAGGCTCAACAGTTTCCTCATTCAATGCCACGCGCTTGGTTACCATATCATTCAATCGACTTATGATTATTTCAAGACTATATCCCTCATCTTCTTGATGCTCGAAAAGTTGGTCTGTAAAATCAGATTGGCTAATTTCTGGAGCGTATTGGTGGTTCCAACTCTGCAGTGAAGGATCCCAATACTGATGGTAGTCAAAGTCGGCCATATCATTTAGCAAATATATGACACCATTAAACTGTCGATCAAGTAGTGGACTACCAGTTGTCAGTGCCCCATTAAATACACATCTTCGTGTAACTGCATCCAAACCTTTAAGGAAAAGTCGAATAAGAACATAGTTAGAAAAATCATGATTCCTGAATGTTGTTGTTAAATTATTGAATCTCTCCCATGCTGCGTAGAATGGCTCTCCGTTTTGTTGGGCAAAACTTGTGAATACTTGACGATGAAACATCTCGAAGTATTCCACAATAAAAAATTCTAAAATTCTTCTTCTCTTGATGAATCACCTGTAAGAGAAGAACAAAGCATAAAACAAAAAACAAAACAAAACTCGAAAAAAACTAACCTTGCATCGTTCCCCGGCAACGGCGCCAAAATTTGGTGTGCTGTCGTTGACCCACCAAACTTAAATTCCTACTCTCTATATATAATGAGTGTAATGGTGAGTAGGGTCGAATCCACAGGGAACGGGAGATGATTTCTTTCGAGTAAAATGCAAATAAAATAGGGATTTTTTTATATGAATTTAATAAAATGCTAAACTAAATTTAACATGCAAGAAGAAATAACTAATCAAGATGAATAACTAATGAAATGTAAATTAATATTACCAAGCTCGATTCAAGGGATTTTTACTATTCAATTATATCACTGTTCATCGGCTAACATATAATTTATTCATGCAGTTACAAGCAATTAACCTTAGAATGATAGGGATAGCCGCTAAAATTCTTGTGTTTTCCTAATTTAATTGACCAAACCCAGCATCCAGTCAAAACTTATTAATAATTAACTGGGCACGATAGCGTTCCATATTAATTAAAAATAGCATTTTCGTTTTGTGAAAACAGTTAATCCTAAATCTAACAATCGAGATAGCTGCAATTGATAGATCGAGTTTCGTTGATTTATTTAGATTAAATATATTATTATAGCACAACACACCTAATCTATCGCTACTCATGTACCAATCGTTCATGACAATTACGGATCACTGAATTCATGGTTAGCAGTAGAAAATTATATATCAAATTAAATTGTCAGATTAATCGATATACAACTTTCATATAAATAAATCATAAATCAACAAATACTTGAACAAAACACGAATATTAAATTAAAGTGCAAAAAGCCTCACAGTGATAAATCGAAATAGTAACAATATCCCTTGAATCAAAAATAAAACTTAGCCTAAAGGTGTGGAAAGGAGGTGAGAAATTCTTGAGCCCTTTTCTTCTTCTCTCTTCTTGAGTTGTAGAGTGGTGATTGGTTTGATAATTTTTTTCTCTGCTGCCTTGTTGAACGTTTTTGTAGTGTAGGGAAGAAAGGAATTGTTTTCATTTTTGGGTCCAAAAAGGTATAAAAGCCCAAATATCTAAATTTAAACCTAATTACTAAAAAATAAAAGATATTAGAAAATATCCTACTAAGAATATAGAGTTTTGTTATGGAAAAAACTCTATCTTCTATTTATTCCTTGATATGAATATTCCTCAACTCTCACTAGGCAGCCGATGAGTAGTCATAAGGCGTGGTCACGCCTTATCCAAAAACATCTTCTGAATTTTTCTGCTCTACGTCTTACACTAAGATCAAATCGGCAACTTTAATTGTGATATAAAATCATCCTTTTTAGCCCAGATTTATCGCAAGAGCAGAAAACTTCCACCTACAATAAAATCACACAAAAATGTGTCAATTAAGCACGTTGGAAGTGGTAACAATGAGAGATATGACAACAATAAAATACAACTATTATGAGCCTATCAGCATACAAGGAAGTTATTCTCATTTACTGAATTTCGAGCTCGACTTGCTTTAATCATGTTGCATTGTTCGACTTGGACGGGTATTTTGAACCATTCAGTGAAATTGTAATTGACAGAAGGCATCCTCAGACAGTGGAAGATTTGAAAACGTCTGTCTGAAAATTGGTCCCAAAAGCAACCCATGTTCACGATTCTTGTAATAAATTTTATTTTGAAAAGTGAGGCGTGAGAGAATCATGTGAATGGTGGTAATACTAATACAGAGGTTGCCACGTTCGATATTATCTTCTACATTGTTAAACATATTCTGATTTGTTACCCTATTCAATATATTTTATGATTCTAAAAATTATTCGGATACTAAATTTTTTACTTGGTTTCTCAATTAAATAAAATATAAGATATAATTTGAAGCCATTAATTAAGAGGAGAGGAAAATAATTATGAATTATAAATTAAACTCCTATTAACTAATCAATATAATGTGTGTAGGTAATTTTATAACAATTATAATATAGTGATAGACGTGTGTTGGATGCAAAAACTATTTTCATACTTTTAAGGAGGAAAAGATTTGAGCATGAACTAATGATGAATTTTAAATATATTTAAATATATTTTTATTGTTTTAGAAAAGTAACAATATATATTTAAAATTCATCACTTGCATGTTTACATAGTATTTTATGCTAATGAATATGGATTTCAAGTTCACCCAATAATAAAGATATTTAAAATTCATTTATTTTGTGTGACTGATATGTAAAAAAATAATGTATGAATTGTTGTTTCTTATTAATAATAATATATAAACGAAATCAATAAATTTTGGGATGCCATTGTATATTTGTATGATCAAAGTAGCTGCCTCGGAACCGCACCAGGACAACAATAATAGAGATATTTAAAATTCATATCAATGGATTTTACGGTAATAGTAGCTGCCTCGGAACCGCACCAGGACAAACTCCAAATATTTAACCTGGCTTCTAAGAGCATCCACAATGGGTGGGTCATAAAAAGCCTGGGGTCCACTGCGACATACTCATTATAACAACATATCTCTTTTACATACATTCCTTTTAACATTCAAACTCATTATTTATGGGTCTCACAGTCCACTCAATCATCTTAAATTTTTTTCATATTAAATAAATATGTTTTAAATATATTTTTACATTATTTAAATCATTATTCTAATTTTTAAAACCATCTTATTTTTAATAAAATAATTTTATTAGTTTTAAAATATAATATTAATTTTTTAAAAAATATATTTAAATTAAGTAGGTGTTCGAAAGAAATAATTATGAAATTGAAATGAAACAATAACTTAGAAATAAATCACTCTTTGATGAAATTAAAACTATTGAAGGGAAAGTCAAAAATTTAAAAATTTAAAAGCAAAATTAAAATAATTCAAAACATGTGGGGCCCGCGCGTCAGCGACGGTTTGTGGAAAAATGTCGCAAATTAGCGCCGGTATTTAAAAAACTGTCGCTAATTGTCGAATTTTTTTTAAAAAATAAACTGACAAAAGGGCGTTCAACGTCCACTCACAATAGAGAGGGGTGTTAAATGAGTGTTATAACACCTTTTTAACACCCCATTGTGGGTGCCCTAACAACTTTCATGGTGTTTTGTCTGAGAAGTTCTCTAATCTGAAGGCAATGATGGTCAAGAGAAGTGACACCAAGCGAGATTTGTTCACCCGCTGTATGATTTTCTATCACCAGGTCAAAATTACTATCAAGATTCTCCGATACTGTCAAGCTGTTCCCTCTTGAGTATAGCGTGTCTTGATGCTGCAAAAGATTTTAAGAGTTCTACAACAAACTTAATAAATATATTTTTTGGTTTTCCAGGGACTGTAAAAGCTCATGTCATTTTTTTCTTTTCTAAATTTTTCCTTGTTCAAATTTGCATTTTATTTTTTGTACATGTGATGTAATAAAGTTTTCAATTTTCAATTTTATTTGTGTTTGTTGGCTTTCTTAGTGGCAGAAAATAACAAAGAAACATCAACTGCAATGCTCACTCAAAAGCCATTAGCAGAATATGGCTGCTTTTTTTTTTTTTTGGCCTTTTGTATTCTTTGTTCGGAAAATACCAGAACAAACTAACTCTGTCAGCACCCGTTCTTCCCCCTACTACTAATGATTTTTAGAAATCAAGGATATCTACAGTTCACGATCTTGATTCGTTGGGTCCATCCGATGAATGAACGCTCTGCATAGTGGGCAACTCGAGCGAGTCCTGAGCCACTTGTCCACGCAAACCGAGTGGAATCCATGGTGGCAAAAAGGCAGAACCTTAACCTTGTCTCCCTCTGAAAACATGCTCGAACAGATGGCACACTTTGCTTCTGGGCTAGAGTTATTGCTTGATCCATATTCAAACATGGGCAAGCCACTTATGGTGGCAGAATCAACCCCTGCCACGGCGGCCCTTGGATGTGCCGGATGTGCATTTGAGTTAGCGGGTATGGGACTGCCGAAATGGTAGCGCCGGGCACGTACATAAAGATTGTAAACAAAGAGGAAAGTGAAGAAAAACAAGAATAATGCTCCAAGAAGAGGACTCTTACCATCAATCTGGTCCTCAACGTCCGTGAATTGAAGGGGCTCCAAATTTTGGGATGCCATTGTATGATCAAAGTACGATGGAACTGGGAGTTTTACAGACACGTTTTTGCTTGCTTTATTTGTAAAGTAAGGTGTGGAAGCTACTGAAATTCACTTTTTCCATTTGTTTAGGCGGATAAAGTTGCATCCACAGCTACCTTTTTCGGTTCTTTTAAGAGCATGAATCTTGGCTAACTATGTGAGAGTTTTTTTGGAAATTTTCTCACCGTTAGGAATCCTCTTATTTTGATCTTATCATATTGTTCACTGTATACAGTTTCATAATAACGTAGGCCTGGACACCGGAGACATCGCATAATTTACTAGGCATTTATTTTTAGCACTTTACATTTTTATTGCTTACTATATTTAGTAATACACACATCTGCAAACTCATACTAATTTTATATTTTCGAAGAGTACTCAATTGGTATGAACAAACTATCTATTTTGAAAAATAGTGTTCGAGTTGATGGAATATGTGGTCACTTGATCAATTATCAGAAGTTCAATTCTCCCTACCAACATCTTATTCGGCGTGCCTGTTACACATGGCTTATTCAATGCAGTTTACTTAGCTAGTGTGTAGTTTGCAGGTTATTGAGCCCGTTAGTTCGGAGTTTACTCAATGCACAACGAAAGGATACGGCAGCAAGTTTCTAGCTATGTCATAAAGAAAACTATATATACCTTAATTTGTTTGTTGTTTTATTGATTTTAATGCAATCAAATTTCCAAAATTTAAGAAATGTTATGCTGTTTAAAAAAGTTGAATATATCTGAAGTTAATTAATTTAGTATTCCTCATAATTAATTAGATAGTAGTTGTATTAAGTCAGTAAATAGAACATCATCTTTAATTTACACAACAAATGACGTTAGAATTTTATTTTAATAATTCATATTTCTGAACTGTAAACTGTGATAATTGTTCTTTAAATTGACTGGTTGATTAATTAGAAGCTAAAAAATGAACAAAAAAACCAAGTCAAGTCAATAATTCATATGCCACGTACGTACATAGACGAGAGCAAGAAAAAAAAAAGAATAAGTCTAGCATTTCAAAAGCTTCCTAAGAGATATTTAGTCCGAGTTGACCCAACATAATAAATTAACATTTTGGAGGCGAAATCTCAAGCATGGCTTAAGTACGAACCCATGTCGAGTCTCTCGTGTGATCATGACGTGATTTTTACATAATTGAGAGACCTGGAAGGAAAAGTATCACCTTGAAGACTGGTTTGAAGAACAAGTCTTGGAGGTCGAGCAAGCAATCCGGAGCAAGGATTTTTGGGCATAACAAAGCATTTTCAAAATCAATATATCCTTTCATTTTTAGTTTTCTGAAGTAACCACAGTGTTTTCGAAGAAATCATCAAACTTTTTTCCCTGAAAAATTCATGTTTTTGTCCCCCTAGCTAAATTATACATTGATCCTTGTTCAGTTTCAAACATCGCCGAATGAGTTCGAGTGTACATGAATTACGATTGAAACAATATGCCATTCGACTATTTCCATGCTAAATTAGTTTCATTCAAACACCACTTCTGAGCATGCTATGTATATATATATAGCTTCATTGGGAATATATATATATATTCCCAATGAAGCTGCAGCAAACTTCCGGCCAGGTGGTCTCGTGCATAATATCTATAACATTATTTTATGCCACATACAAGATAGTATCGGGAAATTGCTTATCACTGGAGCAAGTACCTCAACATCTCACTTAGAATTGTCAAATTCATAGAGTCAGATCCAGAGTACTTACCCCACTTCTACTTTCACTACTTAAATTTTCATTCAGTTTCCTAAACTTTGAAGATGATGAAGTAGGGTACAACGACAGCGACAAGTTGCTTTCCTCTTCTTGCTCCCTGATTAGCTGCTCATGGTTTCTTGATATTAGCCCGAGCGATAGATTTAAACCGAGTTCACAGTCTGTGGCCTTTCTCTTTAATGTCATATCCCTTTTGATGCTCATGTTTTGGCCTATACTTGAAGGGGTACTTTTCTCATGATCATTATCTGATGAAATCCTTTGCTGCTTAACAGCTTTATGCTGTGTAAGGTGAATGGACTTAAGCCCAACAGGGTTAGATTGGTTCAGACAGGTTTCTTGCTTGTGCGGTGATCCAAATTCACATTTCATTTCGTTGGATCTCGGATCGGATCTTTCATTGTAAGAGGCGAGTTTTGTGTAAAGATCAAGATTTGCTGATCTATAATAGTGGCTGCTCAACATCCTTTCATAAAAACCTGTTCTGTCGATCCACCTAGCTTCGCCATTCCAAAAAACATCTCCATATCTGGGAAAATTTTGAAATAGCATACTAGATGAAACTTAATTAAGTGAAGACAAGAACGAGCTTGATTATATAGACTCTATATCTATAGCTTGCCTTTGGTTGAA
The DNA here is from genome assembly GCF_012295235.1 of Primulina huaijiensis. Taxonomy (NCBI): domain Eukaryota; kingdom Viridiplantae; phylum Streptophyta; class Magnoliopsida; order Lamiales; family Gesneriaceae; genus Primulina; species Primulina huaijiensis. The sequence continues at coordinate 17,246,922 of NC_133321.1, forward strand.
GTTTGGAAGAAGAGGTAGCCGGCTTAGATTGTATATATTCCGATCTACACCTTCCACGAAAAGCCCGCCCTCATTCGCCATCCCTTTAAAAATGGATAAATTTAGTTGCATACGATATTCCAATTAATTGGATCCCTCTTGCACAATATAGAATATACTAGCTAGTATCAAGTGGGATATATATGTATATCTATATATATACCTTGGTAATTTGGCTCCTCAAATTTCTTGCTTCTGTGCATCTGTAAATATATAGATAACTAACTCTCAAGGAAGACAAATTTCAGTCCAGTACCGATATCAAATAACTTTATGTTCTTACTTGTAAATGGCTCTTAACATGAGCAATGTTTAGTCCCTTCATGTTCATCAACTGAAGCACTAATTTTGGCGTTGCTCCTGCAACCAAAACCACAACAGGAAACGAGGAATTAATCCAAAAAGCAGTGATAATTAACCAAATAATGAAAGCATATACGATCACAAAGTTGGAAACTTACTCTCTTGGCCTCCTAATCTTTCCACCGCTTGAAGAAATCGCAGATGAAGATCAGGCGTCCACCGCAGCCTAGGGGTCTTAGATCGAACATAAGGCCTTACGGATGGCTTCTTTGAGCTTTCCTCGACACAACTATTATTGCTGGAGCTACCTCCATTAATTTTCCTCTCGCTATCGTTTTCATCGTTGTGTTTTATCCTCTCGTGCATACATTCTGTTTCACCGCTTCCTTCCATTTACTCTCTATCTCTTCTTGTGCAACCAAACTAGCTATACCAAGTGATCACAGTGTTAAAGCTGCTAGGGTTTCACTTGAGGCAAACCAAAGATATCGGATCCACTTCCCTTCGTCGAAGATATGAACAAGAAAACCCTAGCTATCTAGCTAGACCGTGAGAGGAAGATGAAAGACCTTTCTCTTTTTCTCTTTCCCCCTCACTTAAACAATTAGAATACATCAAAAGGAAATCTTTAGGCATCTTATTAGTCAACGTTCATATGCATGCTAGCTATGCTACACTACATGTATATACGTACAAACTTTTCAATGTTATGCCATTAAAGATTTTAAAAAGTTTCTTTGTGATAAAAATTAACATGTATGTGTTTTTTTTTAAAAAAATGTTTATTTTTTCATCATAATATAAGAAAACAAATTTTCTACAAACTTGGTGGGTATGTAGTTTAATGGGATTTATTATTTGAATGCATACCAAGTTGCGGTTTTCCTAGATCATTTCAACATACGGAAATTTGTGGACTAGTTCAATCTTCAAATAAGGCGAAAGTGGCTGGAATGATGTAAGCAAGTTCAAAGTTTTTTTAAAAAAAAATAAAAAAATGAGTACTATTATAATATTTGTCTGTTTTACTCGGAGAAACAAACCTTGGGACCATCCACCATTTTTATATTCCATCATTATCAAGAAAATTATGCCCCCTTAGCTATTATTTATTTTCTGTTAAATTTTCATATGCACTGCTACAAAAATTCTGAGGTTTACCTCTCATTTTAATCAAATTAACGTAGAATTGTCGGACGAATTAATTAAATAACATATACTTTGTGTTTGATTGTTTTACTTAATAATATATCTCCAACTTGAAATCATGTCCAAGTAATTTCGCTGTATTATGGAGTCCCACGTAATATTTTAATCGAGTAAATACAAATATGTCTTTGAAAATCTATTATGTTATAATTTCGGAATAATTTACTTAATTTTGTATTCGATATATAAAATAAAAGCCCCACAATATATATTGAGATTATTATTTGACTGCCCTTCTATAAATTTTATATATATATATAAGATTACGAACGAACTATATTTATTTTTGTTTTGAAATTAATCAAAATAAATACGAGTTACTAATGCAAAGAAATTTGATAAACTTGAAGTGCTCTAACGTTGGTTCTTCTTACAATCCTGTTTATTTTGTGGTTCATATAGAAGATTTAATTAAGATCAAGAAAAGAGAAGTGCATGCTTGCAGCTGCCTTCACGTCGGGAATCACGGGTTTTCTTCCTTAGCTGGACCTATCTTCTTTCTCAATATTTTTATAGCAATAAATTCATCCAAATATTTTAAAACTATGGGGTTATGAGAAACATATTATTTGATCATAAATGAAATAAAATTTTACCAGGCTTGATCGATATTTTTGGTAAACGTAAGTTGTTATACGTGCAAAACAACTTCTTTGATCTTCTTCTTTTCCCTAGTGTCGGATCATGTCGTATTATGATATTTTATATGTTCAATTGGGAATTTAAATGTTATTTCAACGATGAAAGTGGAAAGAGTCTCCCAACTGGCAAAGCCAATTTTTTCAAATTTAGACTTTTTAAAGTTGGTGACCTACTATTAACAGAATCCATTTAATATATAAATTACTCTAGAAATCATTAAAATTTTGAGTTTCCCACCAATTTTTCATGGGGATCTTATGTGCTTGTAATAAAGAATCCAAGGATTGTCCTAACGAAACAGATCAGTACTAAATTGAGTGGTGGCAAAGATTTTTGGCTTTTAATTCCTCCCACGTGCATGAGCTAGCTAGGCATTCCGGCCGTGAACTGACTATTCTAGGCGAGGAAAGGGCACGTAATTTATTTGGATTTGTAAAGATCTTTGATTTCAAAAAAAAAAACTAGTAAATCAAAGTATTCCTCACGGGGTTCTTGATTTTGCTGATAATATTAATTAATTGGTGGGTTTTGGTTAAAAGTTGCCAATCAATCATGCACTCTTGTGCTAGCTAGGCCTAGCCATGTTTTGGTCTCTATCTATCCCAATATCTATCCTTGGGTTTGGCTTGAAAAACTCGTGGTGCAATTTTTTTTAAATTTTTTTTTCGCTTACTTATTTATGTATGAGGAATTAAGATTAATTGTGATATTATTATGCGATTATGAACCACCACACGACTTCTTTTGTACGTGCCGAACTTCTGAATATAGTAGATGCTTCTTCTTTGCCATGGTTGTTTTACTCGTCTTGGAGCTGTTGGATTAGTTTGATTGTATGCCCCGATATATACGTCGTCATTTTTATATAAGATGCATGATATTGTTTGGCTCGTGAATAACATCTTAAATCTAATTATTTTAAAACCTGAGCTAAACGTGAACCGATGCTGATGTAGCCAAATATTGTGATTAACCGAATTACTCTACAGGTTCATAAACGAATTCAAGTAATCATAAAAGGATATTCTAGCTAGCTCGTAAACGGGTCCAAGTAGCTGGTGGAGAGAGATCTTTGTGGGTTATCACATGCGTCACAAACAAACGTCAGAGGCGTCGGGGTTTGCCCGACGTAAACACTCCGACGCTCAAGTCAGAAAACAATTTAAAGATGTTAATTGAGAGCTAAAAAGTTTAAGCATAAAATCATCTCCCCCTTGAATAATGATAATCCTCTCCTATTTATAGATTTTTTTAGAGTGTCTAGCGGGCTTGGGCCTTTATAATTAATTTGGACTTCAACAATGAATTGAATAATTAAATTGGGTCATTAACCCATCAGATGCAATGATGTTGAATATCATATTCATCATCAACATCAAGGACAGATTCAGAAGATNTCATCTCCCCTTGAATAATGAGAATCATCTCCTATTTATATATTTTTTTAGAGTGTCTAGCGGGCTTAGGCCTTTATAATTAATTTGGGCTTCAACAATGAATTGAATAATTAAGTTGGGTCATTAACCCATCAGATGCAATGATATTGAATATCATATTCATCATCAACATCAAGGACAGATTCAGAAGATGGATTTTGGAAGGGCAAAAATATTTTTAAAAAATTTTATGGGAGACAAGAACAAATACTAGGAGGAAAGATGAATAAATATAATTAATTTTAAATTCTTAATCAGTGAAATTTAAAAATTGAGGGGCGGTCGCACCCGTTCGCCCCCTGACTCCATCTCTGATCAACATCAAACGCTACATACATACAAATATAATGATATAAATACTAAATAGCATGCAATACGAAAAATAGCAGGAATTTGATCAATAGATTGGGTAAAACCCTAAAATTAATATATATAATAATATAAAGAACTTCAAGAAATACCGGGGACTCGTTCAATTAATTAAAACTAAGTCTCAATATGCAGTATAATATAATTTAAGCAAAAAAAAAAAAAAACTAGTTCTCAGCAGTCAGCAGCGCACTGATCAATTCTCCAGACCACAGAAATCATATTTTATATGTACACATAATGTAAACGAAGTTAAATTATTGGTTTTTTTTTAAAATTTATTAATGAATAATCAATTAACTAAAGGCAATGGTGTGGAAAAAAGAGTCACCCACAAGTGTACAACCTGTCAAGTCAACCCTGGAATAAGACTTGTGTGTTTTCTATTGAAGGATAATATAATATAGTTCGATTATATTAAGTTAAGGTTAAATCTACGTAGCATAGGAATATGTAGGAATTTGTGCGTCTGCCTATTAATGCGGATCTACCATCATTTACGAATGAGTATGTCTGTCGTTTTATGATTCCCCCATCAGTATAAATACTACTCATGTATTGTTTCTTGCCCGAGAGCCCCAATCACATTTATATTATATTTAATTTCTTGTAGAAATATATTTTAGATGATGAATCGTGTAGTCTTTATCTTTTTCTCGTGTATCGGATAGATCTTCGAATTCTCTCAATAGTTTGTAAATACAAATACATTTTAGATATATATGAATATTGTTGTTGATGATAACATTTTTTTTAAAATAAAAGGTAATGACGATTATTTTAATGTGAGATTTTTAACTCCAAGGCATATGATTATTTATTTTTGACAAAAAATTATTTGAGATAGTTTTACGAGTCAATTTTATCAGACATATTTCCAACACGATACGAATCATGAAAAAAAATTATTTTTTTATACTTAAAGTACTATTGTTTTTTACTTTAAGTATGAATCCGTTAAAGATCCATGAGATCTTCTCAGATAAAATAATTTTTTTCTCCAGATAAGAGACCTACTCTTCGTTCTTTTTCTGGTGATAAGATTTTATAACCCATATTAAACTTTTGATCTACTAACAAATTGAAGTATGAACAAGAAGAATATTGTTGACAAGAAGTTAGACCAAATCGAAATTATAATATTTTTCAAAACAATCCAGGGAGTACAGCTACCACATTTTAATTGCAAATGAAAATACAATTAATTGGCTAATTATGAAGAATTATCCAATTGACAGGCCCAAAATAGACCGTAGTAGATAAAAAGATGTGAGCCCAATTGTAACAATTTATGGGCTCCGAGGCCTGGTCTGCGGCAAAAATGGACATGGCTCTGTTCTCCACGTCTTCGCTTTTCGCCGATTCAGACGGCTATGGTGCCGGTGCCGGTACCTCGCCTTCTATTAGAATCATGAATTGCTTCACAGTCATAAGTATTTATGTTTCCACACCTATTAGTTGTGAAGATTCTGGGTTTTATTGGTCTTTTTTCCTGCAGAGGAGGAGAAATTCAGAGCAATCAGAAATTCGAGGAGATAAGGCACCAATTTCCTGGAATGGTATATATGTTATTTGATTATCTTTGTTTATCATACTCGTCTGCATATTTGAGTTTGAGAAATATTTGTTTTTCACTTTTTTTTTTTTGGAAATCTGGAAGCTTTTGTTTGCAAAAGGCTGAGTTTCTTCAACGACTTTGAATTTTTGAATTTGTAGGGTTAGAATGATGAGTTATGCTTTGCTTCTTATCGTTAATTTTTCTATGAGAATGATCATTGACTGCGAAAGGATGATTCTGGGAGGTATATATTGTAACTGTGTCTTAGAACTTGGGAGTGTTATGAAAGAGCCAAACATCTTGCTACTTTATCACTGATATCAAAGTGTGCATATGTTTTGGTAAGCGGAACATGTAGCCATAATGTTGATTAGTGGAGAACTTCAAAGTTCAAAAATGACTTTTTTGGGGCTTACTTTGGTTCTATCAATTGTTTGTAGGCTTTAAGCTTTTTGTATATTTTCGCATGCATGCAGGAATTGCGTATCAGGGAATTTTCTTTTCACCAACTAAATGCTAATCTACTCTGGCCTGGCACATTTGCTTTTATCGAATTGTTTGTTCATCATAGATCATGGATGGATGGACGGAAAGTGATTGAAATTGGATGGTGTAATACCACTCTGTATAGCACTCTTTGTGAGACCTTTGTTTCTATTTTCAAATTTTCACCTTTTCAGCGTTAGAATTATCTCTCAATATTTTAATATTATCATTTTCGTACTATGGATGTAAGATGAAAACTTTCCAGGATTAAATGTCTGTTATATCTACAATCTTTTTTGGTGTTCGTGGATGTATAGCAATCTCGTATTTCTCTCTTGTTTGTGCTCAAGAATATGAAATGAATGGGGCAATGCTTTTCCCAATTACTGATGTGTATAACTTGAGTTTATTGCAGTGGAACTGGGGCTTTGGCCATCTTTTTGCACAAATCATTTGCAGTTGACATCACAACCTCAGATTATGACGACGCTGAAATTGAAGAGAACATAGCTTATAATTGCCAGATAAATGGGGTTACTCCTGTCCTTCCTCATGTGAGACGTAACTTCATTTGCATTATGCTGTGTGATACTCAAATTTATATCAGCATAACAACTTTGATGCTGATGGAAATTTATTTATATATCCATGTAGTGTTTTCAGATTATTGGGTTGACGAGTTCTCAATTTCCAATCCAAAATGGGACCTGATTATAGCAAGTGATATTTTATTGTGCACGTGGACTTTATCATTGGTTATTATAAAATGTGAAAAATAACTCTTACTGCGTTCATGAAGGATCACTCTTCTCGTCTTCTTCTCCCTTAAAGAAGCTAACCTATTTTCAACACTCGCTTCTTCCCTTACACCTTGCTCGTGATTTAAGATGTTAACCAATATTAAAACCTTATAAAGTCCTTGTCATTTCTCCTTAAATCATACGAGTCAAAAGCCATCAGTGCCATTTCTTCGAGCGCTGACCGGTAAGAATGGGAACTTTCCTTTTCTTTCTATAGTGGGTTTCACAGCAACAGTTGATAAACTTAACCGCATGTTTGTGTGGATTCTTGCCCGACCTGCATTTTTAATGAGTTGGAGATGCAGAACAGGGAAAGAGGACAAACCTCTGTTCTTCACAGGCTGTGAAAAGGCAGGTTTTGCAGTCGGTTATCTGGGCTGTCGTGGTATTGCTTTACACCGAAAGAAATAAACCTCCAGTCATTCAACTTTAGTATCTTGTAGGTGTTATTGCTAAATCTTTAGTGCAAACAGGTGCATTATCAAATCCGCGCATCCCATGTATTATCTTCATCAATTTATATGCTTTCCTGAATTTTTGAACGTTACTAAAGGCATTTTTTTCTGGACCTTTGGCATCTTGATTATTGTTTGATTCATGTTTTGACCAGTACTATGGATGGAGATTCATATAGTTACCAGTAATGTTAAATACGTTGGTGGGAAATTGAAAATTTTATTCTACATGTTTCTAAAATTGCAAAAATTAATGAACATTCAGCCAGATTTACCTACACTGTTCTAAAATAAGAAGCTTCTCACTATCTTTTGAATCTTCTTACTTTTTTAAAAAAAAATTAGAGGTGTTAAAAATAATCTATCATTTTTTTCGTTGTCAATTTAATTATTTCTTTCTAATCTATTCTTTTTATACGTAATAGTAATAATATTTTTTGTCTTTCGATTTGAAATATTTAAAAGTAAAATTTTGTTCATAATAATTATTATTACTCGGCGTCTCGCGCTTGCTTGGCACGTGATTCACATTTCACGCCATGTTATTTAAAGAAAGAAAAGTAGCAAAAACAACAACAATAATAATAATAATACCCGAAAACCAGGTTTGTCCGTCTGCCTTGTATTCCCCTGTGAATTCTTCTCTACTGCTCGCACTGCACACCTTATCTCCAGAGGAGGGGCTAAAACGACCCGAAATGAATGACACCGGAACCAAATTAGTATGGCGAGGCATTCCGGGTCTTCACCCTAACACTTATACGGAGCGGGACCAGTGGAAGGGTGGCTGGTTTACTGGCGTCAGCACGAACAATTTTGCTTGTATTTCTGTTGCAGAAAAGAGAGTCGAAAAGGAATTTTTGCCTTCTATATCTCAGCTTCTGAACCACCCGTTGGCTTTGGTAGCATTGGTTCCGAAAGAAGCTGCACTTTTCTCTGCCGGGGCTATTGCTGGTGCCGCCTCTAAGACGTTCACCGCACCGCTCGACCGTATTAAGCTGCTCATGCAGGTGACTTTTATCTATATTTCTTGGATAGAGTTTCGTAACTTTGGTGGTTTTTGTAAAATCGTCATGCTTTACTTTTGCCTTCACCGATGAGTTTCTTGTTATAAGTTTACTTCTTTAGTTTTGGTATTGGGATTTTGAAATTTCGGTCGTCACGTATGTCAAATGCATACAAAAGCTGGCTGTCACGTATATATGAGAATGTATGTGGTTGCACAAACTTTTAGAAGATTAAAAGTAAGGTAATGAATTTGAATATCCTTGTTGTGCTTAATATTTTTGCATTTGATATGTTTGTTCCCTGTTACGTCTCCCGTAACACCATTTCACGTGTCTTCGCAGACACACGGTCTCAGAGTTGGGCAAGAATCTGCAAAGAAGGGAATCGGATTTATCGAGGTTTCTACTCCGCATCTGTCTTCCCTGTTATTCTAGTCATCTCAGTAACATGGTTCCAGAATTTCTGTTTTGTCCTCTTTCTTTATTAATTGGAAACTATATGTGGTTGCACCATTGTTCAATTTGTGTTGACCAAAGTATCTTTCATTTATTTGTTCATCATTATCATATGTTCTAGAGTGGTAAAGCTCCATGAAAATACTCAGTCTTCTTAATTTAATTGTGAGTCTAATAAACACACTGATACAGTTTCTAGATACTCCTGTCTGAACTCTACAGTCCATAACATGCAAAATTATTTCTTTGCTTCAATGTGGGTAATCTCTTCATTTAATTCCACATCTTTTCTGTACTCCACCTGGTGTGGGGGTGGTGAACAGATGATATCCTTCTCATACATATGGTTTAGGTGCCTGATTACCCTTAATAAATGATGGAAAATTTTCTTTTATTTCCATCATGTTTTCATAGACTCAAGTTTATTCAGTTCTACTTCATGGTTCAATGCCTCATCCTCTTCAACCTTTTCTATCTGTACTTCGTAATCAGGTTCTGAAATTAAAATTTGATTTGATGCTCCATTCACGTGTTGTTTCTTCCAATAATTTCTGTCCATATTGTTGAGCATTCTGTTATGTGGTAACCTTCTGAATGTGTATTTTAGGCCTTCACATTGATTGGGAAGGTAGAAGGCTTAAAAGGGTACTGGAAAGGAAACCTTCCCCAGGTTTGGTGTTCCATTACATCTCTAAATATTTCAAACATGCTGCTTCCTGCAGTCTGCACAGAATTTCTTTCTGTCTTTCCCCCACTTTTTTTGAGTTGGATTTTTAAGTTTTCAAACTTCAGTTAAAAGCAGTTTTTTTTACTTGTAAATGCTCTAGGTGATACGAGTTATACCTTATAGTGCAGCACAGCTTTTCGCCTATGAAACTTACAAGGTAGTGGGTGCAACAATCTTCTAAAGGAAACATTGAGTCGAGCTTATTTGAGGTTGAGTGGATCAACTGTTGTTTTTTTGTATTTCAGAATCTATTTAGTGGAAAGGATGGGGAACTCTCTGTAATTGGAAGACTAGCTGCAGGTGCTTGTGCTGGCATGACTTCAACTTTCGTAAGTTATAAAAAATGGATCGACTCAAATATAATGAATCAGATTGATTTGATCAGAATATTTTTTGTTAAGTGATCAAGAGAATGTTAAGGGTATGGAGATCTCTTGGATATAAAAGCAAAAGTACAATGACAGTTTGATTTATGTGTGGATAATAAAATTTTTAATTGGAAATTCACAATTTCACAAAGATGCTCTCCCTTCCCTCTTTTTCTCTCAAACGCACACAGGCACACATGTTTCTCACAGTTGGCTATTTTCTTTCGACATGTGTTCGTGTCTCCAACATCTTTGTCCAGGTTACTTACCCGTTAGATGTCCTTAGGTTGAGGTTAGCTGTTGAACCCGGCTATAAAACTATGACAGAGGTAAACTTGTTATTCGATAAGTTTTTCCATTTAGACAGCTCCCATTGTATTGTGACTTTATTCCAACGCTTTGATTTGCAGGTTTCACTAAACATGATTAGAGAGGAAGGATTTGCATCCTTTTATAACGGTCTAGGGCCTTCTCTTATTGGAATTGCACCTTACAATGCCGTGAATTTTTGTGTTTTTGACTTGTGAGCTAACTGTTCATATCTCAAGTTTTATTTCTGTTTAGGCAGAATAAGTATAATACATTAAACCTTAAACTACATTCTCTCTTGAACACTAGGGTGAAGAAGGCACTGCCAGATAAATATCAAAAGAGGACTGAAATATCCCTGGCAACAGCACTGGTTTCAGCCACCATAGCCACAGTCATGTTTTATCCTTTGGACACAGTTAGGCGGCAAATGCAAATGAAGGGTTCTCCTTTCAAGACAATTTTTGATGCCTTCCCAGGTAATGTATATGCTACTGCACTGATGGGTTCATACATGTCGATTTTTTCATAAGTTCAAATAAAAGTTGAAGATGTCACCCTTGCTTTGACTAATAACGATAAAGCTAAAGTTTCTTATGGAAGCGAACATTGGTAGGTGTGAGTCTTTTGTTTGTTCATGACCATGACCAACAGGTAAGCATTAATAAGTTCAAAGTTAGTTGATAGTGTCTGAAAACAATTTTTTGAGTGCGAAAATGGAGATTTCCTGATTACAAAAAAACAGATATTCTCATATATATCTATTTTTATCTGATACGGGCATGAGAATGAAATTTTTCGGAAATTAAACAGTTGGTCTTTCATGGATCTGTATTAGATTTATGATTCGTTAAAAGCACTGGTAGCAACAGGGTTATTTTTTATGGAGTGAAAAAAAGCCGTATTCAATCACGAGGTATTCTTGGAGATGCATTGAATATTTAAGATTGTTTGATACCCTTCAGTGTTTCCCCATGGCTTGATTATGCTTACGGCTCCATGAATTTCTATTTGGGTCAGGCATTGTGGCGCGTGATGGTTTATCGGGGCTATACAGGGGTTTCTTACCGAATGCATTAAAGACTTTACCAAACAGCAGGTTCATCTTTTTACATTCAATTGACCTGAACTGAATTGCAGCTATCCCTATTGTTATTCCATTATTTTGTTCCCTTTTTATGGGGTTCGTTCATAGCAGCTATCTCTGTAGATTATGCTTCCCTTTGATGGCATAATTTCCTCTGTTCAAGAACGTGGCCTTTTGTCAGCTCTTGATATATAACCACAGGTTTCCTACAAGTGCTGAAGTTTTAAATTTCATTTCAATTGCTGTGACAGCATAAAGCTTACGACATTCGACACCGCCAAACGTCTAATCGCGGCAGGGGAGAAAGAGCTACAAAAATTTATGGAGGAGAACAGCAAGAAACAAGATTGAAGTAGACACATTGCTGTAAATGTTTTGCCCCATGTCTAACGTACAATTGGCATGTAAGCATCTATCTTCAAAAATCTTATTTCGGCACCCCGGGGCTTTATTTTGTGGAACATCAGCTGAAACGGCTAGGGCCTAGAAACATGCTTGAAAATTTTGATATTTTATCATAACATTTTTTTGTTTCAATAGTAATTTTATGATACAATGCATTGAGGCTCTGTGTTCTCCAGGTTTTGTACTTAGTTGACTTCTACATACGGTATACACGACATATACGTCAGGGTGGTTATGATTCAAATCTGTTGACAAATTGCATTCTCATAACTGTGATGAAATACGTACACTATACATAAGTTACATTGTTCATACTTGTCCTTTTTCACAATCCAAATCATACATATCCAGAATCCCAGTCAGGGATCCGCCTTGAGTCTGATTTTTTGTGTTGCGAATCTCACTCTTCATCCTCATCATCATCGTCCTACACAAAAGCAACAATTCATAACATTTAGCTGGATGCGAGAATCGATGAAAACAGCTCATCAATACAATATTCAACCATATGTTGAGTGTTTAATCATGTTGCTTTCGGAATATATAAAAGCATCAGTCCAAAACTTAGCGAAATTACGTACGTGGTCGCTCTCCTCCTCCTCGTCGTGAACTTCTGATCCAGACCTCTCAGATCCTTCGTCCCCCTGATCAGCAGAACTCTCCTGCCAATTTTATGAATGACAAACATTTAAGCATGCAGGTAAAAACATCCAAATATAAAATGTTATATCTTATGGGAGAGAATTTGAAAAAACCACACCTGTTTTTTGTTGTAGGCATTCATTAGTTTTTCATACTCGGCCTTCTTCTTTGCAGCTTTAGCTTCATAAGGAGCTTTTTCCTAAGAATGCATTTGTAATAAATGATAACAGTAAAACTGTAGCTTCATACAAATCAACTTTTCAACCTGCCATATAAATTTAATACCCAAGAATCATCGCTTCAGGTTCATAGTTGAAATACTCTGGTTAACGTTCATTTCATAATGAACATATTAATCATATATCTATGTGTGTGTGACACACATGATTACCCCACCCCACAACCAAATGCTTATAAAATCTTCCAGCATATCATGATCATGCACTAAATAGAGTTTCTTGCCCTTACAGCTGCACTCATCGATTTCCACTTCTCTCCTCCAGCTTTCCCAACCTAGACATATGCAAAACAAAATCCAAAGGCACGCTTCGTCAAAAACACAATCTGCAAAAGACATCCCGAGTAAAAATGGAAGTACAGACAACATACAGCTGAGACGGCCTTGACGTTAGGATTTTCCTTTTTGAAAGTCTTTCTAAACTCTTCACTGCAATAAAACCACCATTGAATAACCAACCATATAGCTCATGTAGGATACAAAATCTGAAAAATGGAATACTATGATGCTCGTGACATCCACGGCACGAAAAATAAGGAATAATGACGGTTCGTACAGGAACACAAAGAAAGCACTAGGGGGTCTCTTGGGCTTGTTAGGGTCTTTCTTGGCCTTAGTAGCCTTTGGTTTACTTGGCTTCGCAGCAACCTTCCTTTTCCCAATCTTTCTGAAACAAACAAAAGTGCTATGAATGAATACAGTTCATCTAATACAACATAGTAATATTAAGTTCCATTTTCAAATCAAGGCCAACCTATCATCAACCGGTTTCAATGCTTCTTTTGTGTCCTTTTTTGCAGCCCCTTTACTCCTTCCGCCAGTCTTCATTTCAGCAAAGTAAGCACCTAAATATATACACAATACACCGTGAATTGCAAAAAATAAAAATACCGTGAATTGCTACTAAATTTATACCTACAAGCTAGAAAACTTATGCTTAACTAGCAGAAACCATTGTATTCCATGTAACACCACCAAGAATATAAACAAGTCACCAGCCACTTTTTGGTCAAGGAAGCAAAATACAAAATAAAGCCATTGCTTATGCCCGCATCAACAAAGTCAACGCAGCACACACACAATCGCAGCGAAACTTCAACTGCTTGACAAAATCTACATAAGCAACAAAAAGGTTCGGATCATCACTATTGGCCTATGCAACCAAAAAAGTTACTTTTAACAAAAGAAAAGGAAGAAATAAAGAGAGAAAAGGGGGAAAACACACACAACACAAAATCACAAACAGATTTTCCAAACTACAATAAACAAATCATCCCCCCCGCATCATATTTAACATACAGCACACGAACGATCAAAGTCATGCATTCAAATTGGAATGAAAAAGAAAAAAAAAAGACAAGTAAGATTCATTAATATTCCAAGAATAATCATAGTTCATACAGAATTAAGGACCTTGAAACCAAGAAAACACTACGAATAGTTCTATGTTTGAATTTTAGCTAAGAAAAAAATATAAATACAGATAACTATTACAAAAGAGAGAAGCATACCTAGAAAGAAAACAAGAGATCGGTGCTGAATGAGTCTACACGAGAAAGAATAAAATTTTAGAATCGAAGTGACCGGCGTGGAACAAATCCACTCGAGTCACCGGACTAGCCGGTTATTTGTAATTTTGAACTTAATTTAATTATTTTTTACTACTTGTTGGGCCCTCGGTGATCGGCCAGACAGAGACTATTCCATTATCCTCTTATCAGTTATCACCATCATTATTTATTTCAAAACATGACTAATTAAATATATGATTTAACTATGCACTTTTAAATTAAAATATTAATCACTTCTTCATTATTTATAAATTTAATCATTTTTATAAATATATAATCTTTTACAAACATTCTTTCATTAATATCGAAAAATTGATGAAAAAATAGTCGAATGAAAATGAAAGTAATGGGTATAAAAATATCAAAATAATGTTGGCAAAAACTTGTGTGAGACGGTCATACGGGTCGTATTTTGTGAGACGGATCTCTTATTTACGTCATTAATGAAAAAGTATTAATTTTTATGCTAAGATTATTACTTTTTATTGTGAATATCGGTAGGGTTGACATATTACAGATAAAGATTCGTAATATCGTCTCAGAATAGACATACTCAATAATGTTTATGAAGATAAAAATATATTACAATTTATAATGTCGTGTGTGATAGAATATACGTAATCATGCAAATTACATTTATTTCAAGAATTCAATGTCACGAATAGAGATGGTTCAAGTTTTATTACTTTGTTTGAGTGGTTGGTATCGATTCCGAATGTGCAAATATGAATAGACTGCAGGTCGTTGAGCCGGACCCCCTTCATTATTGAATTATTAAAGCTAGTTGAAAATCCTACTTACACATATTACGAGTTTTAATTATAATTAAGCTAGAGGTGCCAAGTTGGTTTAACATAATGCAAATTTATTAATTAAAGAATAAAACCCATAAAAGTTTGAAATAGACTTTTCGTTTTTTGAATTATTACATGGATTAGCTTATACATGGTCTTCAACTCTAATATTTATTATAATAATAAGTAATTTTTTTGACATAAAAATTAATAATTTTTCATGAGTATTACAAATAGGATATTTGACCCATGAGACTGGTTCACAAAAATTTTTGTGCGAAATTATTGAAAAAACCGACATAAAATGGATATTTTCTGATGGTTCTATTTATAAATAGTTTTGCAACACTACATTCCAATTTTTTTTCCAAATTACGGTGAGAATACATGAATTGGTTGGTTAGATCCTATGAACCAATTAGTGTTGATTTAATTGCTACAAGAATATCACGTATATTTTTAGAAGTACCGATCCACGTTGAAAAATCACCATGAATGATTCGAATATGAACTTGGTGAGAATTGTTTCACGGATGTATCGACAAGGAAGCTAAAAGACGGCCCAGTTCCCATGAATTTGAATCACCATGCCCAAGTGATGATCACCGGACAAATTGGGTATGCGTGCGGTGGACAATTATCGGGCCAGGCTGCTTCTTGCTTTGGCATGTCGGACTCAGGATGATAGGTGTTCGCGTCCTAGTATGTCTGTATACTTAAATAACAAAGATTGTTAGCGGGACGTCGAAAGATTTTCAGGCTTAGCACGTTTAAGTCAGTCCAATGATTTGTTTTTGTTGGAGGATGTATAAAGAGTATGCACATTTATTGCAAGAATATCTGGATGCATTAATATCAAACAAACTTGGTATTTATAGAACATAAGTCAATGATGGTTTTGTTTTCAGTGTCTAGCTGCTATTCATGGTGAGACGATCTTCTATACTATGTTCACTGACATTGTTGAGTATGACAATTCATACTTACTTCGATCTAATCACATCACCTTTATGTGCGCTGAAAGATCTCATGATCAAGTCATGTCACCCCGTGCCTGCGAATTTGGAGATGACACCAGTTCTGAGTTGTGCGTGCGAATTTGGAGATGACACCTGTTCTGAGTTGTGCGAGTGGGACAACCGTGATGTGGAGCACTGTTTGCTAGCTGTACTACTCGAGCTTTCTTTACCCGGGCTCAGCTATAAGCCCGGCTCCTTCATAGCACCAATCGGTTTACTCAACTTTCTCGACTATCCAAACACTTGGACCAGAGCTGACCCGGATTGGGGGTATATAACCGGTGGTATCACCAAGAATTTCACTTTCTAATTAGATAAGATATAATTATAAAGTAAATAAATATATTCTGGATTTAGAAACAAATTTTCTTGTTTCTTTGGTATTGTTAACTAAAGTTTTAATTGTATGGTAGGAACCCGAATCACCATAGATAAAAGATAAGTGGCAGTCTGATTTAGTTTCACTGTGAAAGTCGAGGTATCGTCATTTTTACAAGAGATCGACGAGGAAAAGCATTGAAATTCTTTAGATAACATGGAAAGCCAGTTCAAGAGAAAAATCCAAAGGTATCGAAAATAGTTGTGTGGAGTGGGTCGCTCAAGTGGGTGGCCCAGTTGTTGAGAGGGCCCTTGCCGGTGGCGGCGGCTTGCACGGCGAATCCCAAGAACCCCACCATGGCCAGGCGGGCATGCTTGATCTCAGCCAGCTGAAGGGTCGCCTTCTTTTCCGGGTCCGCCGCTAAGCCCAGAGGGTCGAAATACGATCCACCTGGGTAAAGCCTCTTTTCCGGGTCAAGCTCGCCGTTCCTCTGGAACTCGATGTACCCGATCACCAACACCTCAATCCAGATCAACGTGCTCATTGAGAATGGAAGTGCTTGCCCAAGGTATGACGATCCCTCCACCAGCTCAATCTGTTGAGATCGTTTTGAATAATTAAATCAACAAATATATAGTTCGAAATGTTCGGTGTAAAAAAATCTTGGTATATTTTGATCCATTATACTACCTTTCCTGCGTCTTGCCAGGTAATGCCAGTGAGCCACTCGACAGTCAGGGCTCCGAGAGTCGCCAACATGGCCCACCTGCCATGGATGAGCTCGCATTCCCTGAATCTCTGCAGCCCGAAAACCTCGCTGTAAGGTTGGAATGGCGTGGACTTCACGTTGTCAGCCTCAGTTCTGGTTCCGATAATATCCCCGGCGTTGTTCTTGGCCAGGTTCTGGTCGAGCGAGTCCAAATCAAACTGCAAGTACTCAGCCGGCTTTCCCAAACCGAACGGGTCAAATCCGTAGTCACCGATAAGGGTACCGTCGAGATAATCCGGAGCCTTGACCCCGGGATACCACAATGGTCGGTCGGTAACAGTCTTTGATGTTGATTTCTTGGGAGCTTTCTTCTTCCCGAAAGCAAAGCGTGCCTGGACGCGACCTGGTCCAGAGTGAACTTCCGGGAACCGGGTGCCTATGAAGGATGAGGCGGCGGCGGCGGCGTTACCGGTGGCCATGGTGAAGGAGCTAGGAGAAAAGAAAATTGGTATACAAGATTTGAGCTTGTGGCGATGTAGTATTTGGTTGGGTTATAGAGCTCAAGTGTCAGTGATGGAGATAGAGGTGGAGGGATGGTGGCCGTTGGATTGAGGGGGTGAATCCATCTGAGGGCTGTTGGAGGGTCGGCCTTGTCCGCTTCTTATCCGATTTATTGGGTAATTATTGGACGATTGGTTTGTTTGGGAATTAGGATCGCCTGTGCTGGACTGCCTTTGACTTAAAGAAATCTTTTTTATCCTATTATAATATTTTTATTATTTATAAAAAAATTACTATATTATTATATCATATTATATAACTAAAAAAGTAATATTATAATATAATATATTATTATATCATATTATAGCTAAAGAAGTAATATTATAATATAATATGAAATGATTTTTTTTATATGATTTGATAAATTTTTCGATTTTCCCCCCTAAAACCTCGATAATAAAATAAACAAAGTCCGAAGCACTCATGTGGCTGAGATTTCATTATTCTCTTTCGTCATTGAGTAGGTCTCTTGTGAGACAGTCTCACGAATTTTTATCTGTGAGACGAGTCAACTCTATCGATATTCACAATAAAAAATAATAATCTTAGCATAAAAAGTAATATTTTTTCATGGATGACCCAAATAAGAGATCTGTCTCACAAAATACGACCCGTGAAACCATCTCACATAAGTTTTTGTCATATCCTCAAAATTACAGTATAATATCTCATTATTTCTTATAATTATATTTTGATCTACAATTAAATATCAATCTAATAAATTATTATTTTTTCAATTTATTTTTTAATTCATATATCAAAATTTCATTATTTTTTATAATTATATTTGATCATCAGTTAAATATAAATAAAATGAATTATAAAAAATATTATCATTTTTTTAATTTATGTTTTTAATTCATATATCAAAATTATAATATTATTTTTTAAATTATATTTTGGTAATCATTTAAACATCAATCAAATAAATTATAAAAATATTATATAATTATGGAACTGATATTTAGAAAGTACATTGGTACAAATAAAAACACTTTTTGGAATATTTAAATATGATGTGGGGATCTTTATTCATGATATTTACTCTCCAAGCAACGCACGCACACTGCTATAAATACGTAGAGATGATTCTGATCACATCGCTTTGTTTGGGCCTTTTTTTTTTCCTTGAACCGCTGCTCTGTCGATCTTCATCTGGTCCGGCTAATTCTAGATTGTTGAATAATGCTCATGCGTTTTGTGCATTTTATTTTTTCTAAAATTTTGCCGTCTTTTCTAGTGGTTTATTGTTGGGGATTACCTGCATTTTTCATCTGTCTTTTTCAGAGGACGAATTGATCGTTGTTGAGAAGAGAGGATCATTACAATGGGAAAGGTATTTCTGATTTTCCTTGAAGGGAATTTGTATAGTTGCAAGTACTGTCAATCCCATCTTGGTCTCGCCAAGGACATACTCTCGAAGGTATATTTGTTTCGCTCTTTAATGGTATTTTTGTCTGGCAATGTAGGCGGATTTATGATTGTGTTCGCTGGTTTTGTTTTCGATTAGTGGGTGTTTGAAGTTGTCTGTCGTTTACATTGTAATGAGGTTCAGTGTACAGATATTTAGCATAAGGGATTTAGATTTGCCTGCCATTGATGGACTGATCTTAGTTGAATTATATAAATATGAAATGGAGTACTGTTTTAAGGCAAGAAGAGTTTTGACACTTTGTTAGCAACTATGCTGGAAAAAGGATCGACTCAAATTCTCTTTTAGTAGAGATATAGTAAGTTAAAACTAAATAATATAAATAGGGTGAAATGTTTCATTGAATCGGTTCATTATGCTTCCCTTCGAAAAAAATCAACCATAATTGATCGCGGTTAGCATACATGTGTACGTCTTTGTTTATTCAATCAGATTGCTTGTATAACGGCCGTCGTCAGTTTTTACTCATCATCTCTCACTCATTAATCCCCATGTATGCCTAAGAAAGACATTTTTGACCAACACATAGTGGTTTATTGGATGTATGTTTTCGAATTGAGTTTGAAGTGATAAAAGCTTGGAATACTTGTATAGTTTCACCGCAAAGGTGATGGACGAGAGCCACTGGACTTTAAATCATTACTCTTAAGTAAACACATTTTAGAAAGAAATATGGCATTTAGGGATTGGAACATTGTTTATAGATATACTTGAATGGAAATATGTATGAGGGACTAACAACTTTTGGGTGTTCTTCTCTACTTTGTTGAAGTTACTTTCTTCCTTTCCAAGTCTCATCCCCACTCTCAGATTCAGTTGCAGCTTGCGCATGGTATCATGATGCATCATTTTCAAATTATGTGTTGCATAAAGTTTGATTATCCTAACCAGATGATCTGCTACAGCTTATTTCTGCAACCATAAAATCTTTGAGGCATATTTTGTTAAAACAACGTGCTCCTTGGGGGCACGCTGTTGTGGGCACTCTGTTAAAAGTGTGCTCATAAAATTTCCATTAATAAGCCCCCCAAATTTGCTAGAAGTTGAAAATTGAGCAATTTTTAGATTCTTATGATATGGTTTGAAGAGAGCATATATATTTTGCTCTACTCAATTGTATTACTCTGTACAAGTGACCGATATAATTTCTTGAATTGTGTCATGATATGTTTCACCCTTAACCAATAAAACAGAAAAATTTACATTTTCAGAAAACGAGTATGGTTTTTTAAGATGTATCCATTTATTGCTCTTTGAAGTTTATGGTTTACAATGTTCATTTTTAAGGAATAGTTTATTTTTATTCTCTGTTATTTACTTGTATTCGTATATATGCAAATTCTTAGGCCTTCTGAGCAATCAGTGCCACCAAATTTGTTGCTAAATAGACTGGGTATTATGCACCAACACACTGGAATATTGTTCAATTAGTTAGCGAAATAAACTGACATTGATTATCACTTAATTAACTATTTGTTATTAACAATTGAAAAATAATCTTTTCCAGGCTGTTGATGCGTAATACTTTTAATTGGTGTTCCGTTTCATTTTTTCTGGAGGTCTAATCATTTAGTTTTCTTCACTTCATATAGTTATAGATGCTGCTGGGAAGCTGCGCTTTTGAGTTAAATACTGCTTTCCCTTTTGTCCCTTCGAAATTTGCACTTGAAGTTGATTTATTCTTCAATCAATATACGCTTTCATTAAACTTTTCCTATTTAACATCAATTATGGATCTCATATGTGTGAATCCTGACCCTTCGTTTCTTTCTGTGCCTTTAGTCTTTCCACTGCAAGCATGGGAAGGCTTACCTCTTTGATAATGTGTAAGGGCTCTTCGTTTCTTATTTTCTATTGAGTTTCATAAGTTTTAAAGCCTGTCATTACTCATTACAGAGTTAACTTGTAATATTGCCTTGGTAAACTCTAGCGTAAAAGATCAAGAAACATCATATCCCCCTGAATCTTATTTCTTTACTTTTGAAATTCCAAATTTTTTGGTGATCATTTTGTTTTCTTATGGAACCGTGGTATATTTCATTTTAAATTCTTGGGAGGACAGTTTTCTAATAGTCGAGACTATACTTTTCTCTTGTGCTCATTCTGCAAATTGTAGCTGATGCCATTCATCTCCTTGATGATAGTGTGAATGTTAATGTTGGGGAGAAAGAAGATAGGTTGATGATGACTGGAATCCACACTGTTGTCGACATATTTTGTGTGGGATGTGGCTCCATTGTGGGCTGGAAATATGTGAGAAGATCTCTTTCTAAATCCTTAAATTTTTCTTGCCACACGCGATTAATCCTCAGATACTCTCCTGTTTTTAATTATAGGAAGCTGCTCAAGACAAGAACCAAAAGTACAAAGAAGGAAAGTTTATACTCGAAAGGTATGTATGTAAATAATTATGCATATACATTTCACACTGGGGTTCTGGATGTTTGATAGTTCGGTTGTTTAGCAGGTTTAAGGTGTTGGGACCAGATGGAAGCGAGTATGTGTTATCTGAAAACGTCCATATGGCCGGTAGTGATGCTGATGATTCGTAGCTGATTTCTTGAATTTGTACATCCCCTTCCCCTTCCCCTTCCCCTTCCCCCTCCCCTCTTCCTATATACTGAGTTAGATAGCCAGTTTTTCCATCTCTATAGTTTTATTAAACATTCTTCGAGGGAGTAAAAATTAAATCTAGATTGACTAAGAAAGGAGGTGATTTTTGTAAGCTGATTAGTAGCATATCAAAGAGCTTACTTTTTTTAAAAAAGATGCTCTTATTTAGTTTATAACCTAATCTTTGCAATCCATATGCTAGACTTTTTTTAATCTGATTAATAAGTTCAGTTATTTTCTATACTTTTATAAACATTAACAATAAAGATGGACGATTAGACATATTCTAGGAGTTTATTAAAAAAATTGAGAGTGAGAATCGCTAGTTATAAATGAGTTACAATTTTTTTTAAAAAAATGTTTTTTTTTATATAGTAACTTTCAATAAATTAACGAGTAGTTGTCAATTCATTGACATGGTAAATAATTACTCTATGAGATTGATGCGTAGATCAGCAAATAAAACATATGATGCACGTGCATACAAATTTGAATTTTTTGAAAATGTATATTTTGTGATAAAACTAATCAATTCATATATGTATATAAAAATTATGTTTTAAAACTATTCAATTATTATATAATAAAAAAATCAATAAAAACATCGATAAAATATATTTTTTTTCGCAGTGTGCAAAAGTATAGTCTTATTATATCAGTTAATTAGAATCTTAGTATTTTATTTTTATAATTAAGTGTTTCCTGGATATGTTGCACTCTTTTTTTTTCTTCTTTTTTTTTCAAAAGTCAATTTAATTTTCTTCGTTCAGTGTGCAAAACTTTGATGACAAAAATAAAATAACATATATTTAAAACAATAATAATCAAATACTGAAATAATCAAATCAAACGATATAAATAATTTATTTAATTAGTTGACGATTAACTTCATTAAACAAAATTAATTTTTGTAAATCTTTACAGACTTGGGATAAAAAGTAAAGACATATTATTAATGATTAAAAGAGCAAAAATATGGACTTTAATATTTTATACACGTAACAAAAATATAATAGTTTTATAATAATGACGATTTTTTTTTTTGGAACATATAATAATGACGATTTTAGTAGTTAATAATAGTTTGCAAAACTACTCCATTAATAACGTTTCGTAGTCAATCGAAATCCTATACATATATAAGAAAAACCACGTAAAGTTTGTCAAGTAATAATTAAAAAAAGACAATGAATTATAAGTTAGGTGTTTTGTAAAAATAGTTATGTTTCTGCTTATGACTAAACAAGGGCTTAACCTCGTTATGGGAGTGTTAACTTGGCCTTGTTTCGCTAATAAGAGCTAATTAGTTCTAACAAAACTTTGATTAATTATTGACAATTATATATTGGGTTAAATGTGCATGAATATGAGAAGTACTCATATGTATGATATACTGAGAATTTTTCGTGCGTTAAGTTGCTAACGTTGCTCTGCTTGATATGTTTGGTTAGATGAGCCGTAAAAGAGTGACGTCGAATTTTAATAGATAATACCTTCTCTGTTGGAGATTTTACCAATGGTAGAGAAATGACAAAACTGAATTTCAAGGAATATGAGATAACACCATCAGATAAGTACGTACCTCTCCAAACTCATGGACATAACAGCCCGACTCATTAGCACCCAAGTAGGTGTACTTTATGGTTATACGAGTATAAAAAAATAAAATTGTTAATTGACTAACAGTTATAACTTTTGACACGGTGATAAAAGTTTGATTCTAACCATTCGTATGAGATATATGTCATGAGTTCAAATATCAAAAGAAGTATATTTTTATAATTCTTGGGAGAATGTTGGGTTAAAAGTGCAAGAGTAAGAGTAGTGATGAGATGAGTGATTTACTGAAAAGTTCTCATACGTTAGGCTACTGACGTTGCATCGCTTGATCTGGTTGGCTATGTGGATCATAAAAAAGTGACGTCAGATTTAAAAATGTCTCTGCTAGAAACAGAGCCAAAGCCGACGGTAGATAAAGATTAAGACTAATTTATATTAGATCGCACGAACATATAGAAACCCATATCTCCGAACTCATGAGCCCAACAGTCCAACACATTAACATCCAAATAGGTGCATTCTATGTTTCCACGTATATAATAAAATAAAGTTGCACATTGACTAACAACTATAACTTTTGAACTACCCCATGGATGAGCATTCGGTTAATTCGGTAAAAAAAACCAACCGGATAAATCGAAAACCGATTTGACCAAATTGTTGGAGGCTAATCGAACCGATTTCTCACTTAAACCCAATTAACCGAAACAAATTAAAATCGATTATTTCGATCGGTAAACAAATTAATCGATTTTATTAAATAAATTATAATAAAATTAATAATTTAAATTTCTATTTTAATCATAATAAAACATATTAATCATAAAAAAAACTAAAACAAAAATAATTATATACAACATAAAAACTTTACAAAATATAATAAATTATATGTAAAGTTTAATAAAAAAAAAACCAAAATTATTTATTTAATAATTCGGTTAATAGAATGTTTTTTACAAAAACCGAATTAATCGAATTAATCAATTTTTTTAAAACCGAATTACCTTCTATCGATTACTTCTGTTTAACCGAATTTTTTCTCATCCTAAATAAGCTTTGATCCTAACAAATACACATTTGATCCTCGGACACAATTAATTATACATATTATTTCACGAAAGCAACATAATCTGATAGGCATTCGACGGAGATAAATTTAAAGAAATCCCGGATTTTCGCTGCCGCCTATTCGAAAACAAGATATAAATCGTATCCTATCCAAATTCTACTTCTCTGAAAGAAATAATTTGACTCCAACAAGGACTCATGCAGGCATGCCTCCTTGCTAGCTATAAAATCACTCCGCTCCCTTCTCTATCTCGTGCATTCACCAGTTTAACAAGTTTTGTGGAGGCTATTCTTTGTCGTTGAGTATATCTGGTTCTTCGACAGATCATTAATCTAGCACAAATTTATACGGAATTCAGAAATATGCGTGCTTCTTTGAGAATTTGCCCTCAGAAACTGCACATCTACGCCATTACCGCTTTCACTTTGGCGATCTTAGTTATTATTTTCACTGACAGCTTCGTATTCAATTTATCGGTGGGTTTCGGTATTGTCGAAAATAGAAACAAACGTCTTGATCAGTTGAAGATTCACACACCCTCTGATACAATACTGAACTTAGTTCAATCAACAGAAGGTGATCATCGGGGATCCTCGGCTCCTCCTGCTCCTGTTCATAATGGAAGAAGAGTCTCTCGGACCAGAAACAAGCTTAAGACCGATGTTTTAGGCTTATTTAACTCGACAGAGTTGTCGAGAAGATTCGATTCTAGAGTTGACGAATTTTTCAGTGCAAACCAATGCGAAGTTCAGTTTTTCATGACATGGTTTGCTCCCGTTGATTCGTTTGGCGAAAGGGAGTTTTTCGGGATGGAGAGCTTATTCCAAACAAATCCAAGAAGCTGTTTAGTTATTGTTTCGAGAACTATGGATTCGATAAAAGGGTATGAAAAGTTGGAGCCTTTGATTAGTCGCGGTTATCGTATTCAAGCAATCACTCCTGACTTGTGGGATTTGTTGAAGAATACTTCTGGTGAAACTTGGTTGAAAGATATCAAGAATGGTACCAGGGATCCAGGAGTGATCCCCCTCTCACAAAATCTATCAAATTTGATCAGGCTTGCAGTTGTGTACAGATACGGAGGAGTATACTTGGACACAGATTTCATAGTTTTGAAAGATTTGTCAGTTTTAAGGAACTCCATCGGAGCACAAAGTGTTGATGTCAATGGAAACTGGTCAAGATTGAACAATGCACTTCTGGCTTTTGACAAGAAACATCCGCTTGTTTACAAATTTATAGAGGAATTTGCTACAACTTTCAATGGGAACAAGTGGGGCCACAATGGGCCTTATCTAGTCTCCAGGGTAGTCAATGGTACATTGGGAGAGATTCGAGATTTCAACTTCACGGTTATGCCAACAACTGCTTTCTACCCGGTGGACTGGATCCGGATCGGCAGATTTTTCGCCCGGCCTAATGACACCGACAGCGAAAAGTGGGTTGAATCTACTGTCCATCAGCTACACCAGTCGACTTATGCAGTGCATTTGTGGAACAGCCAGAGTAAAAAGTTGCAGATTGAAAAAGGAAGTATAATATGGAGATTGTTATCCCAACATTGTGTTATTTGCAGGTAGCTAGCTTATTATTATTATCATTTGTTTTCAGTTCATTTTAATTCAAGAATCCCATATATTTTTTAATTAGATTAGATATAGGGAAAAATTCATTAGTGGACAACACCACTGTACTTTCCACAATATTCTATTTTGATGATGCTTCATTATATAATTTCATCTAGTTATCTTTTTGTGTCTATAATCTTTTTTATCGTTATAATCTATATTTTATCATTAGGTAACATGTAAACTTTAAGCAATAGTAGTAAGAACAAAATTAAATGTAAACATAAGTTTGGGCTTAAGAGTTGAGATCAGTTTAATACGGAATCGAGCCTGAACCACTCGATCAATAAGCACTCCAACTGGGCTTTGCATTACTTATCAACCCATGGTAAGGGGCTGCAGCCTGCAAGGTATCTGATTAGTTCACGAGTTATTTTATGAGATTGATATATAATCTAACTCGAATAATATAAAAAAATACTATTTTTCATTACAAATACAGATCAGGTCGATTTGTCTCACTGATCTATACCGTGAGATCTTCTCACGAGATACTTATTCTTTATTTAATTACTTTGATGGGAATGACTTGATTTAGATAAATTATTTTATATTTGGATTTTATATACATGGAGCAAATCTTGATTGCATTCGAAGGATTTTAAAATTACTGAAGCAAAAGTATGTATTGAGATGGCGTGTATTTTCCATTTGTTAGAATAATTATCTAAACTTGAATGTTCCCATAAAAAGAAATACATATTATGTTGAGAAAATTTTCTGGTGCATGTGCGTGGTTCATACGCACGTGACTCACTTGCTAATGGTAGAAGCAAACGTGCAACCATGTGAATGGATTGGGCCCACGGCCCACTCCAGCAAAGAGAATCTTGATCAAATTTTTTCATAGAAATGACAGGTTGGTAAGCCCACGAATTATTATATTCCTTTTTATATATATATATAAAAAAAAACTACGTCCTTTAGTTTCTAAAAATAAATAAATTTAAGTTTAAAAAAAATAATAAATTTAAAAAAATTAGGACTAATATTTTCTTCTAGGGCAACACGTTTTGAAAATTTTATTTATGAAATGTAAATATATATTTATAGATTAAAAATATTTTAAATTATGCCAAGGATCAATTACACCTCTCTGTACTCGTGACTATATAATAATAATCGACTATGATAATGTACCACCATGCCATGTAATAATGGTGCACCAATTCGCAAGCTATTAAAAAAAGAATAAATATTGTAGCGACTTAATTAATTAGCAAAGGAATATAATCATCACAATTCAACACACTGCCTCATCTAATATTTAAAAATATATATATATTAAACAAAAAGGAAAAAGAAAAAGCACACATCACAATGTAGGGGAAGCTTTGATACCTTCCCTTATATACTACAACTTAAGGAGACAACAACAAGGCACATACACATTCATGACTAAATTTTGCTATATCGAAATAAAGCAATGGATCTATCGATCAAGAGTGCGATGGCACTGGTGCTTGATGCACCGGTGTCGGTGGCTTGCACTGATAGCACTTGGCGAAGAGACCAAAAGTGTCGACTTGTCTCACAAAATTAGTAACGCTTGCCCATCCTCCGAACCCAAATCCAACCAAAAGTACCCAAATTACCACAAAAGAATTCAAAGCATACATAGCTGCCCAACTTGGCAAGAAGAATGGAGGCTTCTCTGCAGCGTTCTGCAGTAGTTGAAGACAAAACTAAATTAAAAATCGAACTTTGGCCCATCAATGATAAAAACCCATTTTAATTAATGAGTTTTATGCCCAATGGTTTTTTTTAAAAAAATCATTTCATTCATGGAAAATGAATCCAATTTTTAAGTAGAAAGGAGGCAACTAGAAGACAGTAACTAAAGGACATAATACACATCAAGATTGTCCGTAACTATACTGAAAAAGACAGCCCCACCTAGATCCTTATATATTAGCAAACTCGTCAAGTCCAGAACAACGAATGCCAACTCAGTGTGTTTTTAATATATAAACGTCTTTTTTTTAAAAATTTTAAAAAATCCTACAGTGATTTGGGATCTTTTTCTGGTAACAACCAGAAAAATGCAAAACATTAACAGCAAAATTTACAGCTGGTGTAAAGAGTGGAGACATAATTAAAGTTACCTTACGAGCATCGGCTCTCATGTAAGTGATCATATGTGCTACAGCTGGGATGATGTAGACTGTGAAACTCACTAAAAGTGCACCAACTGCAGAGTTAATTGGGCCAAAAAATGGGAAGATAATGGCGAAGAACCATATCGGTATCACTACCGGCAATCTTACAAGTGCCCTTAAACATACGCTCCTAGTGTCATGCATCCCAATCACCTTCTCCCAAACAAAGTAAAGTGGCGTACACGCGAATCCAAATGTAATGAACTGCACTTGAACATTTTTTGATGAGACGCGAAATTCATTAAGTTCAAACGTACACAGCGTGAAATTTAACCATACCTGATGAATGAGCATAAGGATAACTGCAGTGTCTCGCCAACCCGACTTGGGTAGCAGTGCGAATGCGTTGGCGTGATTGAGGAGTTGGTCACCAAAAGCCCAATAGACACAGGAAGCCGATGGTAAAGTAAGTGTGAAAACATAAAGTGTAGCCATTAAGTATATATACTTGAACTTCCGAGGTTTCCACATTGCATGCATGATTTCCCTGTAGGAGCAAAACTTAGTCAGATTGAGGCGGCCCTTTAAATCAACTTGTATAACCATATCATTTGCTTACACATTGTACAACTGGTAAACCAATAACTGAGATATGGAAAAGGGTGAGAACGTACAAAAATTACACCAAGAATTAGTGTTGTGGCAGAAACTTTTACTAAATTGTATCTGATTTTACTTTAGTTTAACTCCACCGGTTAGGTATATAAGGAGTGATGATGTTAATGTTTCTGATCCCCTTTCCTCTTGTAAACAAAGCATAAGTAATTTCATGATTTTGTTTGCTTTTATTAACCCCGAGGGGCCGGCAAAAGCTGCAAAGAGAAGTCGAGATGGAGAAGAAAGATAATATTTCCTGACCATACTGTTTAAATAATGGAGGAGCAACTGAGAAAAAAATATATAAATAGAAATATAAAAAGCTTCTCACACTGTGACAGCATGACCACCAAACGTGTACAGTATGTTGGTAGCTCCGGTGAAGTACAGCACTAGCTTCTTTGGACCCGAGTGCTGAACACCTTCAACCTATCAACACTTCCAAATTATGCACAGAATTTTTCACAAGATACTTAATTTAAGATGGAAAAGAAGGAATAAACTACACAATTTACTTTTTTTAACATACTGTAAATAGCCCTATAGTTCGATAATTTTTTTACCTGGCCATGAACAAGGGCCGCAATAGTCATGTACCAAGCTGTATAAGTGGTCATTCCAAGTCCTATAAAGGACCAAATTCGGTAGTTGTGAAAGGAGGGAATGAAAACAGTGGCGGCGCAACAAGCTCCAAAGATATAAGTCCAAGTCCTCTTATCCAGATGGTCATTTATGTAGTATATGTTGCTGTAAATTAAATGTAAAGTTTGTTTTGTATCAAGAAGCAATCTTTTTGACGTACTTCACTTTCAAGATTACATCTTTTTTAAAACATGTTAAGAAAAAAAAGGTTTTGATCACCTTGCACATGCTATGAGTTGGATGACGGATCCAAACAGAAGAAAAGTGCAGTTGAAGGCTAAACCTACAGCTTTCCCGATCGGGCCAAGTAACCCATCCAGCACTTCGTACCACTGGAATTTAGGATATGATGAATAAGAATCGGAAAGGGGTTGTCATTATGTTTTTTTAATATATGAATTTCGAGTCATTCTGAAACCTGAATGACATGGTTTTTGAAGTTGACGCCTTCTTTTTCCTTTCTGCTTCGATACTCAATGTATAAAACACTGATAAGATACGCAGTCCAGCTGCCCATAATGCCGTAGAATACTTGAAACACAACTCCAGAGAGCATTCCAAGTTGAGAAAATGAGTATGGTAGCGTCAGCAGCACTTGCGCAACCTGCAGTAAAAATAATTGGCAATTGATGACGGGAAGAAAAAAGATCAAACTTTCAACGTGTTTTTGAAGTAAAAAGAATTCCCATTTCGGAATCTCATAAAAGTTGATGGTAAAGTACTGTTGGTATACGTACTTGATTGGAAGCACAACTGAACCAGGCATCCCAGGCAGAGCCACCGTGCCAGAGTAAGTTTTTGACGCTGAAAATTGGTTGGTCTTCCACTTTCTCCTCCTCCTTGCCGCCGTCTTCATGCTCAGTATCGCTAAAGGTGGAGACAATGGCTTCCTCTGCTTGCTTCTGGGACGACATTTTATTACTATCTCTGTAAATAGGGACTTGAAAATTCCGTGGCAGATCTGAATAACACGAACAAAAAAGACACTCAATGAGACAAAAGAGATGCACACCCAACACCCCCACACTCCTCCCCAGAAAACGAAAGCCAAGAAAAACTCCCCATATTCCAAAGCTAGGAAAGGTAGAAAAAGAAAAAAAACAATCCGAAACAAACAGAACGAACAACAACGAAAGGAAAAAAAAAACCCAAAATACACTTCCGTAATACCTTGGTATCAGACGAGTCTTTTTCTTGAACCCAGATCTTATATATAAGAAGGAAAAGCACTCCCTTGATTGAACCAAGTCCAAGTACGTGACTCCTCAACTCTTTTTCAGTTCAATATGAATGGGAGGAAAAGCAGAAGGCGAGGTTTCTATGCACTGAAAACAGACAATTCACGATTTCTTCACTCCAAGACTTATCATCAGAAAGAGCTAAACATAGAAAGTTAGCAAACAATAACAAACACTTCCATTTAATGCTATCCCACGATCTATTACAATCCGCCTAGCTATTTTGTTAAATTCTCGAGGACAAAACTAAATGCGCTTCAAAAACTTTCTGCGGCGGCGGCGAGTTAGTCCCTCAAAAAAGAAGCGAAGCGAAGTTCTTTTTTTGCTATAGCGCTGCAGAGCAGGGAAAAAAAAACTGTAGCGCAGACTAGCAAGTAGCAAGCATGGAAATGGGAAAAAGGAGACTTTCTGCAGCTATTAAATATTACTACATGGATTTGAACATTAATTATTTCCGCGTATACTTATTTTAATTATTTATTTTTCCTTTAAAAAAAATTTATTTTCGTCATTTTCACTATATCCTACAGATTGTGATCCGATTCTCAGGTTTCGTTTGGCCCAGAGGAATTCGACAGATTTTTGTAGTTCTCATTTCCCCAAGGCAAGTCGAATCCGTAACTTCAAATTTACTAGTCTTTTTTGCTCATTTTGGTGAACATAATGGATGAAGAAACTATAGCTAATCCCTCCTGTTAATCGAAAGCGAGTGCAGTAGCAAAGTGCACGCTCGCATTCGTGTCCCAAAGTTAATGGGATAATTGAAATGGGATTAGTGGACGAAGAAATGATTAACATTTAACGGGAAGGAATTCAGGGTTGGTGGATAACATCAAATCTCGGATTTGTGTTCCCCCTCTTCATGTGGGTCCCTTTACTCTCCACTACCTACACTAGATCAATCCAGCCCACCATCACATTTCCGTGCCGCACTTAAGCACCCAAAACTTCGATAATCACAATTTACAAGTTTTAAAAAAAAAATTTTGAAAGAATTCAAGAAAATAAATCTTTAATATAGCTTTTTAATTTTTATCCGTGTCACGACCTAATCAAGAAAAATCGAGTTGCACCGTTATCAGAAGAAAAAAAAATACTTCAATACGAAGATCAAACAAAAATGGCAAATGTGCATAGTTTCACCCTTTTGCACCATGTTGTTGCAATACTTCGACCCAATTTCACACAAGATATATACTTCAAAAACTACTTGATTTCTAATTTTATAAAATATTTTTTTTCTCCAAAATGTGAGTTCACTCCTATGTGCTAAATTAACTAATTAAAAAAATTTGTGATTCTTGTCACTTCTTGTACAATACATCCTAGACGTAACTGAGGGTGAATTACCATCTAAGAAAAGATAGATGTAACATTAGTACTATAACAATTCACATTTCAAGCCATGTAAAATTCAATTATTAGCCACATATAGAATTATTAGGTTCCTTGATACAATTACTCTCTGGAAATTACATCTTAATTTGCATAATTTCCACACACACAAAAAATAAAAATAAATAAATTAACCGTTACGTGAAGTATCAAATTAATTAATTATTAATATAGGTATGTACTAAAATGGATTAGAGTTAAATAGGTGTTTTAAAAAAGTCAGTCCACGAAGACGGAAAACGCCTTTACAAAAATATGCATGTGCGGTGGTAAATATTATATATATTGAATTATATTAAAAGTATGTTAACAAAATATATATTATTGTTTTACATATTTAAAGTAATTAATTATAAGTTATAGAATAAAGAGTTATAGGTAATATATGTCTGGGAATACAAGATTTTTAGGATTATTTCTAACATAGCTATGTATGTGCGAGGGTGGATGCAAATTTTATTTTATTTTATTATTTTTTTTAAAGTAGTTTTGTTTAGATAATTTATTAATTTAAGCTAGTTCTTTTTTTTATATATTTTACTAATTAACATATTATTACATAAGGAATCGAAAGAAGCACACAGAAAAGGTGTTTGCGTTGGGTTAAAGAATATAATATTAGGACGGCAATTATTACATAAAAATTCTCATGTGAATATTTTTATGAGAAAAATATCTAAACTGATTCAGTTCATGAAAAAATAATTTTTTTTTCAAAAATATCATTTTCTTTATAAATATGAATCAAATCAACTTATATCACACGTATAAATCCGTAATATCGTCTCTCCAATTATTATTATAAGGGTGACTGATGACCAGTCAGATAAAGAAATGAATTCGGATAAAGCGATGGTGGATTTGGACACGGGTCCATGAAATGGACCTTCCAAAAGGATCCGAATATTATTTGTACATTACCGTCAATTCCAGGACCCTACCCCAATTAATTGTTGTGTTACAAGTTGGTTGCACTAATTTTTCAGTGTACGTACCACAACAAGCTAGCTAGATCGGCTAGTTCATCTTCCTCCCCCAATATTCACATTGTGATCTTCTCTATTGGTATTCCTCATTATCATTGAATCGAGTTTTATGCTAGCTGGATCGACTTCGGTAGAGATCGATTCTTGATTAATCAGTCCGTGTTAAATTATCATATTCGAATATTAGATTAATACGCGGAATAAAATTTTTTCCGTCAATTTATATGATAGATTATATATTTCTTGTGTTGTATTTATGTAAGTTTGTCTTAAATTTAAAGTGAGCATAGTTAATCACCCTTGATTGAGGATGTGAATGACATGACAAAAGATAGTAGAATATGATTCAATACGAGGATCTCTTGTTGGTCTTCAATTGGAAGAAAGAATCATCGAAAGTCTTGTCCCTAAAATTAAAATCACAAGTGCGTCCCCTATTTGATTTCATTCATTCCCACTTCGAAAAATAATTCCACAAAATCTCACTTGAGAATTCATCGTGATGGCATCAGCATGATCTTAGCCTAAAAAAAGTATTTCTTAAATTTTGTTTTGTGTTAGGATTGGAATTTTAACATAATTCAACTTTAAAAGTTAGCTCAAGAGGGAAAAATTATCCAAGTCCATATATGCAACTCTCAGGGATTTTATCCCACCGATGTGGAACAACTAACACCTCTCACGCACAGGAATGAACATCTGGAGCGTGAAATTTACGAATGACCCAATTATGACCAGAACGGGTATGTCAACTATGGGCAATCCAACACATAACGGTAGAACCTAAGCTCTGATACTATATTAAGATTGGAACTTGGACCTAACTCAACTCCAAAAGCTAGCTCAAGAGGGGAGGATTGTGCAAATACATATATGCAACTCTCAGAGATTTTATCTAACCGACGTGGAACAACTAACATTTTGAAATGTAATTAAGCCTTTATTTTTGTGTTAATTAATGGGTTATAAAACTAACACACCATCAATTTATTTATTGGGTACTGTAATCAATAAATAAATAAAAGAAAGTGAATCGTAACAGCCAAGTAAAAAAAACATAAATAATTCCTCTCTAATAATAATTAACGTGGAAGCATGCATGAATTTGCCGCCTCAGATTTTTTACCAACGAATAAGTTATTTTACATTTAATTGTACGAACAATACAATTTATTTTATTTAAGGTACCGCACATTTTGTTTTGAGTTTGACAAATTTATATTGGGTGTAATAATTGTCCGTGTTTGATAGATCAATTGAAATTTATTGTTTGAGTCGTACGTTTTAAAAGACTTGAGTTGCACTCTTATCACCAACTATAATTTTTGGTAAAATGATAAACGTTTCAGTTCTACAATTTGTATCAGAGTCAAGGTCATGAGTTCGATTCTCATTGATGAAGAGAATTGTAATTATTGGGAAATAGATTGTTGGGTGCAATAATGATTTCTACTCTCTACTGGATAGAGCAATCGAAAGGTGTTGTTTAATAACGAAATATATATTGTGACCTCAATATTTAATTCTACTGCATGAGAAATTAATTTTGATATTATCACTTATACAATGGCGGAGCTCCGCCACTTTCATTGGCTCGGTTGGCCAATTTTTTTTTTAAAAAAATTATATGTAAATTTGTAATTTTAGATTAATTTGATATTAGTTTGAGTATATCAATTTAAAATATTAAATGATTCAAAGTTTAATATTCTAGTCCAAATAAAAAAATCAGATTGCTGACTCCATCATTGCACTTATATTCATCAAAAATTAACTTTTCCATCTCTTAATGCTTCAAATGTCACAAAAACCAGCAATTATGGGCAAACCCCTTTTTGTTTATAAATTTTAAATTAATATTTCAAGGTAAAAATATTGAATTTAGACGATGATTGCGTTCATCTAACCCTGAGTTGGATGAATTTGACTTTGACTTTTTACTTATCTCTCATTGGCTGGAACCTGCCACGCCCCGCTTCTACACATGTTTTCTTATCTGATTGGCTTCCTATTTTAATTACTACGTACAGTACAGAGGATTGCTATTATTTATTTATTTTTTTTATATTGTTTTGTACAATTTAAAATTAATTTTCTACTTCGTCCCCCCCAAGTTAATCACTTGAATGCTTCTTATGTTTTAATAGTATGATTGATGATTGCGCATTTTTGGAAGTTGATAAAAATAGGATTTTGTTGGCATATATTTTGGCGACGAAACACACATGCAATTCTTTTGCCTGCTTTTAATTTATTAAACTGGAATAATGATGCAGTGAACTTGAATTGATGGGCTCTAATAAATTGAATCGAGCTCGAGTTCGCAATTATTTGACCTCAAATGTTAATATTTGAATATGAAGCTCCATCAAGTTGAGATTTTCTAGTCTAATAATGATTTTTAGTATCATTTCATCATATGTCGATCATATAATCAATTTTTCGTTGTCGTATCATAACTTCGATTAATTCGAAGAACAACAACAAAAAACTAAAGTTACAAAAGCACAACTTCGACAATTTTTTTTTAAAAAAAAAAAACATAAAACACGACAACTTAAAAAAACTAAATTGAATTTTTTCCATCAAATTTATTCATTGGAGAAAAAGTATCTGTCGAGAGTCGGACTGCCGCATAGTTGTCTGAGATATACATTAAAGAGACTTCGGACAAATGCCAGCAATCTACACACTTTAATTTAAACTCGAAAATACGAAATATTAATTCTTGCAGCTGTATTTTACGTACCGTCATCGATAAGTCCCGTTGGAAGCCATCGCTGTCTGATTTTCAAAAATAAATGTATGTATAAATATATCTTATTTTAAAATAAGAATATAAAAAGTATATATCAAAACAATATAATTCATAAATCCTATCCAAATATTTCAATTAATTAATTTCAAGATTTGCCTGCATGTTGGTCGGAAGAAGGTAATGACCCATATATTTCAATCAAATAAAAGACGAGTGTGTGGCCATATTCAAATCATAATCATCCAAAACACATAGATTAAATTTTTTTACACGTTAAATTGAATTGAGTATTTAATATGAAGCGATAACTTTAATTATATTTTAGTGGGACAAATATTTATTTAATTTCCTTGGATGCATGCTGAAAGTAATTATTGTATATTATGATGATGAGTAGGTCTTTTGTGAGACGGTCTCACGAATCTTTATATGAGTTAACCATATCGATATTCACAATAAAAAATAATACTCTTAGCATAAAAGGTAATATTTTTTCATTGATGACCCAAATAAGAGATCCGTTTCACAAAATACGACATGTGAGACCGTCTCACACGAGTTTTTATTTATGAGATGATTATAATTAGGAATAAATTGTTTATCTGTGTTAGTTATGATTACTAGGGGAAGATAGTGTCGTGGCCTACCAGCTACAGTACTCCACTCCACTTTCTCATTGATCTGCTTCACTAATCACTTAAGTATGACGTTATTGACATACCATTTTTAATCACTTCTTCCATTGAATTTACTCGTAAGGAATTTATTATAAAAATACACATCGAATATTGAAAATTTCCTTTTTCCTGATTGTAAAAAATAATTCTAAATTACTATACGGTGCGTTGGTTAGATGGTTTTCAATTATATTTATTTTATTGTTAATAATGAAATAATAGATAATATTTTAAA
Organism: Primulina huaijiensis; assembly: GCF_012295235.1. Classification (NCBI taxonomy): domain Eukaryota; kingdom Viridiplantae; phylum Streptophyta; class Magnoliopsida; order Lamiales; family Gesneriaceae; genus Primulina; species Primulina huaijiensis. Next base: position 17,283,420 of record NC_133321.1, read on the forward strand.
TTCATAACTTATTTATTTACATATTAGTTATACGAGTTAAAATGAATTTCAAATTCTTTCAACACATTTAACATGAAACAATATATAAACATGCAAGATGTGAATTTGTAGTTTATAGTCTTGATTATCTAAAACTAGAAAAAATATATATTTGAAATCCGTTGATTTGAAATTCATTAATCCAAATACAACATAAGTTTATTTAAACTGACGTGTGTAGTGTTACAAAACACTCACAATAAAAAAATGATTAAAATTATCAAAAATCGAAAGTTATAAGAATAAACATGAAAGTTGATAACACATAAGTCTAATATCACAAAAAAATATGTTTTCTCATTTGCTTATCAATTTACATTATCACTTGTTTAAATGTGAAACTTTAAAACAAAATAAAATAAAAAAATATCCTTATGAATATAATAATATAGTAAAGACTAATGATGAGATTCTTGAGCAGATAGCCACTAAAAGTTTGAATTTATTGGCATACTTACGCTGTTAAGTATACAGTTATTGCATCGTAATAGAATCCTGGCAGATTTTATTGATGGGTTCAACATGGGATGCCTATCTTAATATCTAAAGATAACGACCGTGAGTTTCGAATATTAAATAATAATATATGACGTTTTGCATGTGATTATATATCCTTTTTAATTTCCTTTCAACACATTATTGTATGATAATGCTTATATTTTCTATAATACATACATTGTTCCCGAAAGAATTAAGTATAAATATTATTGAAAAAATAATTATGGAGGTATCTCAATTTCATATTTAACGAGCTTATAATAAGATAATATTGTCTTTCTAGAGAGGCCCCACAAATATGTCCATCTATAATAACTAGGATATATTCCAATTATTTGAAACAAAATAAAAACAAATAATATAATATAAATAATAAAAGCAAAAACTTGTGTGAGACGGTCTCACGAGTCGTATGTTGTGAGACGGATATCTTATTTGGGTCGTCCATGAAAAAGTATTACTTTTTATGTTAGAGTATTAGTTTTTATTATAAATATCGATATGATTGACCCGTCTTACATGTAAAGATTTGTGAGACCGTCTAACAACATATCTATTCATAATAAATTGGTATCCATGACTGAGGGGCCTTCAACAATACACTTCTGGTCGGAATTCGAATAGGGCCCAAAGGATCTGTGGTCGATAAAGTTTTTGGGGGGCCTAATAGGATATGGTTCCTATTTGGATACGATATTTACCCAACCCGACAAATGAAACTTCTCTGTCAGCCCAAACGCGTGTTTATTTAATGTCTAAGCTGTAATGGGCCAGCCCATCTCATTTATCTGGGCACATGAAATATGGTTTGAAATTCATGGTTAGAAAAGGCATTATCAAATATCAAAACCCCTTTTTCCAAATAAATAAATTAAATTTATTAATACTTTTCCTAAATATATATAGTCGTAGAGACATCCATATGAAAAATTTAATAATTGGAGTATGATTAGAGAGACAAGCAATTAAATGTGTAAGTAATAAAAAGGGGCCAGGGGTGGTTTGTTATCGGGACGACAGCAATACAACAGACATCCACGGGGAGTCCTCGTGCATGTCACGTGCACACCGCCTCAAGGAAAATACTATCTCATAAAACCAGAGAAAATTATCAAAAAATAAAACCCTTTACAAAAGGGATAAATGTACTTTAGTTTTTTGGTTAAATATGCTTGATTTTTTTTTTTTTTAAAAAAATTAACTATATATTAGCTTTTATGACAGGAATCATAATAAAATGCGTCATAATATATATACTTAATGAAATATCTAATTAGAAGATATAATTTTCTTGGATGGGTTGGGAGTGGGACATGCCCGCGATCTCTGTTTGTTCAAATTGATGATAATTTATGACTTTTGTGCCATTTCAAACTACAGTTGGAAAGTTTTGATTTTTTCCGCTGTAATATTGTCACTCAAAATGTTTACAAGCAGGTCCCATTAAATATATTATATATTATTCAGAATTTTAAATTAATGCTCAAGTTTATTAAATATTGATCTCACGAAGCATATATTATATCGATCACTATGAATACATATAATCAAACACGCACGTACGTATGCATGCATGCTTGCTTGGCTTCTAAACATTAATAGACGAGGTGACCCCAATCTCCCTGGCATATTTATATATATTAAAAACAATACAGTTCTTCCATCAGATATTTGTTCAAAATATTTTTAAATAAATAAAATAAGAAAAGAATTGGTATGCACACGTGTAGGAATTCCGTCTCTCCTTCTTGAATTTTTTTTATTTTTTTGAATTTAATATTCTTATAAATTCATGTTGAGATATTTTAAATACAGCTGTTTTAAAGATATACATATTGTATTTCTAAATATTTTGTTATATAATTTCACGTAGTCCCAAGTTTTATGTGTGTGGCAACGGTGACAAGTACTTCGATTGCTATATCACGTTTGATGCAGACAATGTTGGTTTTTAGATGGAGGAAGAACATGTGAATTGGTAGGCATAGAAGGAGACCAATCCCATTACCAATCTCCCTCCGTGGAATTCTACCTTGTGTTTAGTCATTTTCTACTTTCACCAATGTTCATGCCAAACAAAACAACTTCTTCTTCTTTTTTTTTTTTTTAATTTATTTGAAGTGAAAACAGACATTTAAATAATTGAAATTTTCTAATCGAGTCAACAAAATTACCCAGTTTTTTTGCGCTTGTGATTGTAGTACTACTAATCTATGTTGCATATTGAACACAAAATATCGCCGAATAAACGATGGATTGAGACGTGCAAATGCAATATAAATGATTTCTAAATGTCAAATATCTCCAAAATACAACAATCTAGTATTGATCTGATCACAATTAATTGTATATGGAAATCGAGGAGCTGATGGAATTGAAGAATCATAAATAAGATTGGTTAGAAGTGATGCATAGCTATCATGACATCAACGGATAATCAAATATTATTGTTTGCACAATATTTGATTTGCGGGCGTGCCAGGTGCGAAGTTGCACCGATTTGTGTGAAAATGATAAAATCTAACTTCTAAAAACAAGCGAAAGCGAATCCTAAATTTGATCGTCGGTTCTAATCTCCTAAAATAACTATAACGCCAAAATGAAGAAAACTAATGGAATTTGAGGAATAAACCCCTGATCACATTGTTTATATTTTCAATAAACCGTAGGAATTTACAAGACATAAAAATAAAACATATAAAGTTGTTGAAATCTAAAACGAGAGAATGCTAGAAATTATACTGAAACGCTTAAAAAACTAGTGCTTGAAGATTGAAAATTTTAGCAGAGAGTATTTGCAGAATTTTGTGAGTTGAGTTGTGTTGTGTGTTTTTGCGTTTGCCGATCTCCACTTTTTCTTCCCAGCGCCTATACGGTTTCTCTCCACTCCCCCATGAGCCCATGATCTTTCCCACTCATGCCACGATTTCTACATATCCTCTCACGTTCTTCTTCCTCTTCCACGCTCAGTGATCAGTCGAATCGATTAAGAATTAGTCCATTATGGGCTCATTTAATTGGGTTTCAGAATTAACTCGGGCTTGAGAATTAAATTGAGCTTTCCATAATTAATTATTTTTAGCCCAAACAATTATCATAAATTATTTAACCCATAATGAGATATTAAGCTGAACAAAAATATTAATTTGGAAATTAAAGTTATTCTGGACGTAGTTCAATTTACAAATGAAAGTACAAAAGTTGCGGTTTTTGAGGGCCTGTTTGGGCTTGAAACTTTAGGGCGTAATTGAGCTAAGCCCAGTAAGAGTTGGATTCTTTAAAGAAAAGGGTATATTATTCATCTTACTATCAGACAAGTGCAGCCCAAATTTTATGACTTTTTTTTAAAAAAAACTTGATAATTTATGAATTTGGTCTAGAGCGGGAGGGAATGAAGCCACGAATCATATTATTCATAGGGTATTTTCCTTCTTTTCTTCAGAATAATAAATTCACTATTTTTTTAAAAAAATATATATAAACCCAAAATAATTAAAAATGCATGCGGTTTTACCTCATTAATTTTTTGTAAGAAAAATTTTTTTTAAAAAAATTTTAAAACAAAAACGAAACGAAGATATGTTAAGAAGAACATATATGTTCTAAGAATGGAATTTCTCAAAAATGAATTAAATTTGGGCACAAACTCACATGATGTCGTTTTACAAATCAATTTTATGATGCAACTCTCCGATTCAACTGTACGAATAAAAATATGAAATATTAATTATTTCACTACAAGTATAGATCGAGTCGACTCGTCATCTGTAAGACCGTTTCACAATAGAAATCTTCATTGAGTTTAGGATGCAATGTGCGAGAGTAGCCCCTCTAATTAGATTATGCAAAATTATCGAAACTTTCAGAAGTTAGATTTTCAGAGCTTTGTATTAATGAACTCTCTAACATGGTTTAAATTCGAACTCTGATATAAAATGCATTTGAAACTTAATATTTCTTTTTTTAGTTTCAAATCAACAAATTTATATATAATAAAAGAATAAGAGTTTAAATAAATTTTAAAAAATATACGGAAACATGAGTACCCTTCTAGTAATTGTTGGAAACACAATTTGACTATACATATCTAATAATTTAAAGGAAAAACAGTCAAATTTACCGTACTCTATTAATGTTTTAATTGAATTTTAGTCGTATTACCAACGTCACATCAAAAATTGATAATATAACATTTTTAAGAGGTGTTCGAGTTAGTAAATTAGATAATATATCATCAAAAATTCGATTCTCTCTACCAACACTTTTCTGGGAGAATTTGTCACACATGACTTATATCGTGGTTTATTTGATGAGTGTGATTTGTGTTATTGCATTACTCAAAATTTAACCACGTGTACACCAAATAGTAATGAATGTTGTTTTCGCGTCATAAAAAAATATAATATGACATCCAAAATTGTTGACAATGTGTCATATTTGCATGTGTCCGGCACTCCAACAAGAAATGACAAAAAAAAAAACTCAAACCATAGTATCAAAACTCAAACTAATTAGAACACCGAAACAAAAGAAGGCAAAATTTGAAGATCATTGTGGAAACATTCCCTAATTCGAGCTAGTCAAAATCATGCTTATATCTACACGAACTTTAAATAGGAAAATGATAAAATCTTGAAAACAACAACAATTGTGATAACAATATCTACTCTATCTACAAAGATAGATGCATGACTTGCTTCTAACAAGTGCTGCTTACTGAATTTGACCTTTGCAAAGAAGAAAAAGAATTGAAAAAATCAATGCAATCCTCAATGGCTTCAGCCTGTTGACAATCCAGCTTCTCCGCGTATGAACGCGACTTCGCGAAGGTAGCCGAAGAAACTTTACGTGACGACGTCACGAACCACAAGGCTACCTCCACCTTTGTTCCGATCTGCCTCATCAATCTGGCCGGAGAAAACCTCGACCGGTTGAATGTCCACATTTTCAACGACCCCTTCTTGTTTTCTCGGGACTTCCCAGTAGCAACCCCACTGCCACCGTGATTGGGGTAGATGGTTGGTGCAGGGCTCAAACTCACTCTTCTTCTCATTTTGTTTTCTCAAGCAAACCGGCCTAGTGTGTTTTCTTGTAAGAGAGATGGAAGGATCGATGGGTAGTTGAGATGATTCAAAGAGATGTATTTATGAGTTTACAGCAATGCAGTTTCTGTTAAAAAAAAGCGAGTCAGATAATTTATCTCGGTGTAAATTCGCTACCAGGGAAAGACATGAATTTATTGTGTTGAGTAAACAAATCTTTTGTAAAAGATTTTTGGTCTAGGAATCGAAAGGGTTTGTGGTAGAATGGTACCCTTTAACTCATCGCTAACATGCAACACAAAAGATAAAAGATGCCCCCACAAACTGCAACTTTTGCACAAAATATCAGAATTTGGTCCCATCCTTCTGAACCTGTATCCGCTGCTCTTCCTATAAATGTTTCTTGTGCGAGAGACAAAGAGTACATTTTTGAACCGTGGTGGGGATGGCATGAATATTAGCATCAAGCAAATTAAATTTCAGATCTTTTCCCCACTGACAAATTAACATTAAACCTCATTCCAATTTGCTGGCGCATGCAACCCGGTGGCCCGCCGGGTTTCAAGATAAGCTTCTGAGGATATCGGATGGCGCTTCAGTACATGAAAGTGTGTTGGGAGATTCCTCAGCACGAAAGAGAGGAAATCATACAAGTGGTGGAACTCTGTATAGAACAACAATATTGCGAAGGGATCAAGGGTCATGAAGAAAAATGAGGGAGAATATTTACTTCCATATATATAAGCTGGTAACGATCTTTGGCGTCAAGTTGCAAAAAATAGCATTTAGCGAAAGCAGTCCAAGATAAATCCCATTTCAGAGTACCAATGATCTCAAGTTTTGTAACCAAATTGCTAATTTTTTCCAGTAGATGAGTGATTCAAATTACCACTGGTATTTTTTTTTTTCCATTAATTTATTCAATTTTGAGTTTTGGTTCATTAAGTTTCAAATTTTCGTTTTTAATTTGTAGATCAAATATCTGAAAATAAGAAAAATTAGTGGACCAAAAAATTTATTTTCCCGCATGGATTATATCAACTCTTCAATGCCAAGATCCCATTATAATTCTCTTCCAAAATTTATATGATTGGATAATACTTTGCTATCTTATTTCGAACTTATGGAGTAATTTTTATTTGATTAAAGCAAGCAATGAGTAGCTATGATAATTATTCTTTCATAATTGAATGTTCTTGTTATATTATATAGTTTATTATTTGACCATTGATTTATATTTTGTGAGAATAATAAGGTCAACTACTTGCATGATTTGTTATTTAATTATCAGACCGAAAAGGATAAGGTCGAGTAAAATGTCATTGGAGCTTTGTGTAGTGGGATTTTACAAGGAGCCCAACAAAAACTCAATGGCTTGCCCAGCCCAATAGAAGTTTTTAAAAGAAAATAAACAATTTTGTTTTCTTTTTCTTTTTTTTTTTTAACAAAAACGAAAACAAAATTTTGATAACGTCAAAATATTCTTAACCTCTTGACTTGTTTAAAATTTCCAAAATTATCTGATTTTAGAAAAACAGTTAGTCTGAATAAATTTTTTCCTTTTTTTTAGATTTATGAGTCTAAGTATATAATTAATTCAACTATTTCTTGTTACACTTTAACAAAATTAGTATAACTTTATCCATTCATTATACGAGAGCCTTTCAGAATTAACTTTTGATCTCATTCTGAAAATTATCAATTTATATTAATATATACACTCCACGCCAAAATTAGTTTACTAAAATTCCCTTTTATATATATATTTTATAAAAAAATATCAGTGGGGTTAGTAATAATCATATTATCACATTTTATAAATCATTATTTTAATTTGAATAAAATATTCCCTTTTTTTATTAGAAAAATTTACAACTTTTGATGGAACCTAAATGACAATGTGTGAGACAAAATAATTTATTGTAAACAATAATACGGGATAAAGTAACTAGCTAGTATAACTCTAGGCTTGCCTTTCATTATACTAATGGACGAAGACGTTTCCCAAAGGAAAAAAAAACTATCTGCCGATGCACATATTGTATTGTATGTACAATTTTAGGTAGGAAATTGAAAAGAGGTGTAATAGCTTAATTTTGATGGAAAATTGAATAAAAATTAGCTAGGTGAATGTTTAAATAAATTTATAAAAATTCACCGACATAACAAAAAATAGTTTATTTTTTAATAAATAAAAAATAGTTTACTTTTAGTTAATAGCAATGATATATTCCAAAAGCTTCCACCAAGTTCGGTGGGGCTTTTGAAGCCCACACGCCAGAGAGAAGTATTACCCAATTTATGACACGAAGGATGTACTCAACTGAGTTTTTTTCTTTACTTTTACACTAGAGAAATGGCAGGTATTGAAACCTAGCTAGTGAGAGGGAACAAAAATATAGAAAGCAAAATACAACAAATAAATCAAGGCTATGAGATTAGGTGTGTATATATATATATAGTAGTCTAAATATACTCAAGGGGGGAAACCATGATAATTAGAATAAGCAGCAAAGTTCTTTTACTTGGTTCAACTTGCAAAAAAAAGAAGAAGAAAAACAAAAAAGTGCTCCCTTTGAAAAAGAAAGAGTGGGGTTGATTTGTCATTTGTTAAAAGACTTTGTGGCATTGGGATTCTTGGAATAATTGAAAGAAAATAATTCTTGCAATAGTGGGTGAACGTGGGACCTAGAATAAATGGTAGAACTAATATGGATGGACAGGATATAGAGATTTCAAGATTCTGCTGGAGCAAATACTGATATTATCACCTCTAGCAACAGGTAGATTCAAATTAATAAAAAAGAATTTAAATAAAGAAATTTCTCAGTAACAAGCTACGCATGCATGTCTACAAACGAAAAGTAATAGGTTGAAGAAAAAGGGGTCAAATCGTGTCGATGCGAGCATTACATGCGTAAATCGGTTTTTAAGATACATGAATAGCATAATTGCAAACGATTAATTAAATTCTGTCTAGTTGGAATCATATAAAGAAGAACAATATTGATCAGCAGTAGCGTTGGCATGCATTCGTTGCTTGAAGCTTAAATAATAACTTGTCGTTGATGATCAGTACCTTATACTTCAAGAATAAATCTCGGCCCTGCCCTGTCAGGCAAGACTGTAGAATCTTTAGCGAATGTTGAGACTAGAAAATCATGTCATCGGGTTCTATCCAGAGCTCGTGCTGTGTTCCGCATTCGAGCAGATTTATTCCAAATGTTGGAGTTCCTTCATAAGATGTGCTGATAGTTGAGCTGCTGCTATTTGGTGGGCTGAACACCATCGTTGTTCCTGGATTATAACAATACAGAAAATTATCAGAATCACATGTTGTTGCTCGCCACAGTACTCCAATCTTGTCTGGATCATGCAGATCTTGTTGTGACTGCAGGATTGAGGTTGATTTATCAGGTGAACAATTCGGAGTATGATCTTTGTGATATTTTGAAGGAGAATTTGCTTCAGCTGTAAGACTGGCAGTTGTGATATCATGTATGCTAGATCTTTTCTTGTCTTTCGTCCCCAAAAGCTGCCTGGTGAAATACTTCTGAGCATGACTCGCGACCTGCGTTGGCGTCCTTGTTGTCACGAAATTATTCGCGATATTTCTCCAGTCTCCTTTTCCATACTTTTTTAACCCCAACAAAAATTGTCTGAGGATGTTAAAAAAATTTAAAATAATTAAACAGAAAATGTTGAGGGAAATATATATATATATATATTAAACCCTAAATAAGTACATACCTTAAACCCTAGACAATGTATCCCTTGGTTAAGCAATAAAAAAAAACTCACCTGTGCTCTTCCTCTGTCCAGGGCACTCCTTTTTTCCGTTCGTGATCTGAACCCCGAGTCGAAGAGCTTCGTTTTCGAACCGAATTACAGTGTCCATGGTTATTCACCCACTCCAATGTGAAAGAGTTATTTGCATAACCTGGAATCGGTATTAGCCCTGCTTCTATGTCGCTTACATCTTCGACCAATTCTTGATACTGTTTCTTTACATCACTTATTGTCTTCCCCGGAATCATGGCCGCCACATTGTACCACCTGTCGGGAGTATCCTGATCAAAATAAGCAAGAGCATTTTCAAACCTTTTGTTCTCCTCAGGCGTCCATCTAGTCATAACCTGATTTCCCTCAAAAAACCAGTTATAATCAGAATCCAAGAAACATGATGTAGAAGACACGAGTCCCATTTCCCTATCCATGTTTTCTTGAAAACCCACAACCAATACTAGAGGATGCAGAGTTGTTGGAGATTTAATAGAATCTGAACACTTCAGGGTCGAGGAATCTTGGAAAGGATGCTCAATTAACTTTCAAGAAACAGTTGAAAAAAAAAAGTGGGTCGTGCTTGGGGATGATGGATGTTGGATTTTTTTTATTGGCAAGGAAGATGAATAAAGAGGAGAAAGTGAAGAAAGATACAGAGAACTTATGCCAAGAAAATAAAACAAATTAAGCTGCCATGTGAATGACATATAGAACCACAGTATTACGGGGTTAATTAAAAGTGAAACAGAAAAGCAAAATTCTCCAGGAATCGAATTAAAAATTAAGGATATTATTTGAATAATTATAGATAGAGATGAATCTAGTTGCTATGTTTAAGGTAGTAAAATCTGTGTGTTTGAAGTCATCTTGTTTGTTAGCTTCAGGATCTATGGAAACACAGCAAGTCAGACAGATTAGAGGTGTCTGAAAATGATTGGGTGGAAGCTTTTTGTGGGGGCCGCACATCACTAACGAGTAATTTTTTTTTTAAAATAATTAAATACCAATTTGTTCGAGGGTCACTTTCGGTCAAAATAAAATAAATATGTTCAGTACTTGTGTGTCTCTATTCTGGACTAATCTAATTATTAATCCTTAATTATATGTACACATGTTATTCTATAATTCAACAAATTAATTAACTTCATGCACATTAGATTTGTTAGGTTATTACGTTTACTAATTAGGACAAAAGATTTATAATTGTTAGTCGTATAATTTTATTTGTTTATATTTGTGGCAATGCTTGATACTGTATTTAGTAGCGAGTGGACACGAGAAAATCAATTATCCTTAAATAAATAAAGACACAAACTAAAGAAAATAAATTCGATTAAAAGTTTTAAAAACGTTAACTATTAAAATTAAGAAATTGTATACATATAAAAGATAGTTTAAACACGATTGTTTTACATAAATATTACCTATACACAAAACAATAATAAGGCAAATGCATGAATAAGGGGAACCTTATGGGCCATAACACAATCAGTACTCAATCCAAACAACTATTGGGTCTGGCTTCAAGATCACATTTACTGACATCCTGTACTCGTTGGGCCTTTATGAAGTTGGATCCGAAACCCGAACGAGATAATTGGATCAGGCTCCAAGATTACATTTTGTTATTCTTATTTTACCTTAATGCGATCTCTCTATTTAATGACTATATAAGTTACCAGTCCATACCATTATCGTAATGTTTTCAGGCCACTTTTCTTAATATCCTCTGTCGTGGAGTTTTTAAAATGTATCTCATAACCACTCAGCACATAAAACTCAATCTTAATGCATGCATTTTAGTCGAGGAAAACAGACAGATACAAAAGCCCGGCTAACAAACAATCATGGATTTTCAATCAAAATGTTGGAACAAAAGTTAAATTTGTTAGGAGAAGAAGTTTCATTTGACAAGATCCTGTCCAAAGTTATGGACTCTACACTACTACACTCAAATGTTTTTCTCGATGACAGATTCAATGAGAAGATTTAAGCAAAACCGATTCTGTCATCTGAATGACCGAATAAAAACATTCTGAAACACAGTCACAACCAACGAAACACGAGACTTTCTCATTATTCCTGATCAATGCACCGAATCCAATTTGTGAATATGGTTAGGTTACACAAGAAATGCAGCAAATACAACATTGAATCAAAAGAACCAAAACAGTGGACAACTCCAATCAGTACAAACGCAGGACGCTTCTCGCAATTGAGTGAGAGTTATTCGGATTGAGGTTCATTCCCCCTCTTCGCCCGCTCCTCATCGGCGGCAAGTAAATCCTCAAGGGCTCGTTATCGACACGGTTCAGAGAAAACCTCCCACTCTTACTCTTTTCCAACACATTTCCATATCCATTTTCGATACTTGATTTCCTAAAACTCCCAAATGGTGCATGATGAAAGTGATTTGAATTCCTCCAACTCACAGTGCTATTGCTCCTGAACACTTTTCTCTCGAGTCCACCTCTCCCATCTGCGTTCCCTTCCCTGTTTAACTCCCTCCAAGACTCAGAAAATGAACGTTCCACCCTATTTGATCCACCATATCTCTCCTCATCCCCGAATTTGTTTCTGCCACCATGCCGGTTTATCAAGCCCCATATCCTCCAACTCCAACGCCTAGTCTTTTTCGACTCTTTTCTTGCTGCATTCCCTACCACAGGATCACCATCTCTAAGCCCACTCTTCAATTCAAAAAATTCAGAACAATCATCCCTAAAAGAACACGAATTCGAATCCCTCAAATCTCTCTCCCCGATCAATATTTTAGGCCCGTGGAAGTAATCTACACCTGCTGGCAAAACTTTATTATCATTCTCAGTAGCCACAGAGGGTTCCATCTTCCTCATCGAACTAGACCTATCAAGACTCTTCCTTCTCCTCGAAAAAGAATCCAAGTAATACTCCCTTGTCTGCGCAGACCCTCCAGGAACAACCTCATCCTCGGTAGAGCAGTTCAATGTCGATGGTGGTTCTTCCACCGGAATCTGCATATCAGAGCGCTGTACGTGTGTGGCAGGGGAATCTTCCATCAAAGAAACCATAGGTGCCACCATCCTTGGAAAACTCCTACCGAGTAAATGTCCATCCCAGGAGGCTCGAGGCTCGTCAAATGAATATCTCGGATCATCAAAGCTGATCCTGCCTGCATCAAGTGAAAATCTAGGATCAGTGTCACATGACCTCCTCCCGAACCCATAATCCGCAACCTCGGACTGAGTTTCTCTGAACTGCTTCGAAATCGGTTTCTCCACAGGTAATGTAGGTAAGTTTTCGCCATTATTCTGCCGTTTGATCTTCTGCTTCCGCCTCCAGTTGTGCCATTTCTTGCTAAAAACGGAGGCAGCAGCCCAAAATCCTCTCCCAGAACTCTTCTTTTCCCGAGTGCCAATATCTAGATTATCTTTCATAAGCTTCACATTATTACTCATATTTAAAAAGTATGATCCCACCATCTCAGAGTCAATCACATTTCTTTCACTATTACTTCTTAGATTCTCCAAATGGGAATCTAGAGCTGGAGTAATTTCATCAGTATCACCCTCCTCATCCACAAAACCAACTTCTATGTTTTCAGGATCCTTGACACTCTCCTCGTTTTCGGGTTCCTCCAAAACATGCTTATTCGCTATATATGACTCGTATGGTTTAGTATTCTGGCTACGCTCTGCGTAGTTTCGAGAGGTGGAAGCAGAGGGTATCGTTTTATCATCGTCGTCAAGCGTGAAAAGTGATGAAAGAGTGTTTCTCCCCCTAACGTCGCAAGATTTTCTCTGGGGCTCGAAAGAGAGGCCTAGAGATTCGTTTTTGGAAGCTGAGAATGACTTAGTACGACGTAGTTGGGGCAAAACAGACGTGGGCTTGGAAGGTTTCGAATGGGGTGGAGGCGGGAAGAAGTTAACGTTAGCGGGCTTTGATGAAGAGGAGGAGAAGAGAGATTTAATGGTGGCGGCGGCGGAGACCGAGGAGGGACGGCGAGAAGAAGAGGGAGTGTTGGAAGACGATTTATCCAGTACCGTGAGGCGCTCGCAGAGGCAAGATGGACAAAATCCCGAGAATTGCTCATCGGGGTGGCGGTCACAACTGAAGGAGGAACGAGGAGGCTGTGGCGGTAGAGGCGGCGGCGCCGTCGGATCAGCGAAGGTGACAACGGAATTCATATCCATTTAAAACGGTAGTGAGCCACCCGCTCATGCAAACACAATGCAAGCAAATAGTGTACAAGACTCCATTATTAAATTTACATTCTCCTTTTGTTTGGATTGGGAGAGCTTTGGATTTTTAAAGATTCTTTGTCGAAAGGAAAAAAAGAAAAAGCAAGAAATCACGCCATCACCTGTGTCTGTGTGAGCCATTCTTAGATCGCTTTCTCTGCTCCAATTTATTTGCTTTTTGCTTTTGCTTTTTCTCGGGTCGGGGTTTCTTTTTGTTTTTGTGCTCTCTTTCTTCCGTCTCTTTTGCATTTCCAGCTTCATCCTACCCTCTTTCTTTAATTTATCATTGGATTTCTTTATGCTTCCACACAAACCCAAAATATTGCGCTATTTCGAATCTCCTTTTTGACTTAAATTTGCATTAAATGTAAAAACTCTGTAATTCATAGCCATACTCTGAAATTAAGGATTGCTGAATCAATGCCATTCGTGTACGTATTTGCACACCATTATACATACATCGTTGCGAGAAAGTAACAGGGCCAATTTTTTTGTGATAGTCGGTTTAAAATGGTTGCACGGACAATGAGTGCTCCTGACATGCTTTTAGGCGAATAGAGCACGAATGAACCGATCTCACACCGAAACAAACGAGATTCCAAAATTGTTCAAGTATGAGACTGTGCAGTTGAAACGTGCTTAAAAGATTTGATAAATAATAATCATATCAAGAAAGTATATATTTTTTCAAGAGTTCGCCATATAAATACTTCACAGTTAAGCGTGCTTGACTTAGAGCGATTCGGAGATGGGCAATCCACTGAAAAATTTCATATGGTACGAGTGAATGATGACATAATCATGCTGAAAAGACTTGTATTGTTACTGTGGGACAGTCGTCGAATCTGAGGTGTTATATTTTTTATCATGTAATTGCACATCTTACATATTAATTCAAGCACATATCTTTATTCGTGAGATGAGTCAACTATATTTATATTTACAAAAAAAATAATATTTTTTTGTGAGTAACTCAAATAGAAGATTTGTGTCACAAATTGATCCATGGGATTGATTCACGAGAGTTTTTGTGTTAATCCAATGTCATCATTCTTTTTAGGGTTTCTGTTCTGATTGGATTACATTTCAAATTAATTTCGATACAAAGATTTTAGCTGTAATTTAATTAATGAGTATCTTATAAACAATGCATCCGTGAACCTAAAAAGCTGAGGTCAACTTACATTTCTTATTCCCACATCCATTTGTTGTTTGATTTATATGAATCAAAACCAACTTGTTACTCCATAATTTCAATTCTTATTTTCAAATAATGATCGAAATTGGTTATGATTTTAGTTCATGATTTGAACCGAACAGCGACCAGATCCAACAAGCTCATACTCCACGTACGAGGGCATGAAGTGACCATGATAAGCAAAATAACTCAATACACACACAAATATAATTCTAAAAAAGTAAAGAATCAAATTTGTTTCATGTTTTTGTTTGTTTTATATTTTAAATAGCAACAATAATTCCAGGACTACAGATTTGAGACAAATCTATCCAAATACTAGGTGGGCCAAATGCTGCCTAAATTGAGGATTTTTCCAGTGACATTGTAGGCACGCTATAATTTAAACATATACTCTACGAGAAACAACTTGAATCGTTCTTAGTATTTAATCAAAATTATCAAAAAAATATAATACTATGAATGAATTAATGTAAGTACTTATATATACATAGTTATATATATATATATATATATATGTGTGTGTGTGTGTGTGTGTGTGTGTGTGTGTGTGTGTGTGTGTGTGTAAATATTCATTTCATAGCTATCGAAGTTGGAACAAATAATACAAGAAACAAGAATTATTGCTCTATGTACAGCTGTACTACTGGACATTTCCACCTTTATGTATCTTATCTTGCAAATTATTGAAAGTTATGTAGTTTCTTAAGATGGTAGTAGAAATACTGATTTAGTTCGTATTAAATCGAGAGAAACAATTCATTTTGTAGCATATATTGTTATATGTGTGGGCCGCCTCATAGTATTTCATGGAGAACCCACACATGTTTACATGTATCTAATGGTTGATGCCACACAGAAAGTGTTTCTCTCATTCTAGTTTAGACCAAACTTAGAAATTATAATTTAGGAAATGGTTTTGATGGTTGAAATTGATTCTTTCTTGGAAGTTGAAAAGTGCAATTTTTGGCACTTGATTTATTTCACTGAAAGCACATGGAGTTCTATATTGTGTAACATAATATATCAGTAAAGTCCGCTTATGGTTTGACACAGATTTAGAACCGAGTTATCATAATGGGTGCTTGCGTATCAATACCAGCTACAACTAGTAAACCATTGAAGATCACCAAAGTGAGGAAGAAGCATCATGGCCGTTCCAAAAAGCATCATGTCAATTCTGTTCCGGATGGAAACAGAAAAAGGGCTAGTGATGCTGGAGCTCGGGTGACAGATTTTGCTCTGAGTGAGTTTGTTCACACAACTACCACCTGCAGAAGATCAGAGGTGTCCAACTCCACGTTCCATCTCACTCAGTTGCAGTGGCACCATAGTCAAATTGATGCTAATGGTATGTCCATGATTATTGAATTTTTTATTTTGACAAAAAGGGCTATGCTAACAATTGACATCAAGAGTCTAAAAAAAGAAGAAAAAATCAGGTTTCTTTTATATTTCACGCGTTTTGGTCATACAAGCTTCTTGTTTTATTTATGTCAGCCAGTAATAGCTTGAGTAACAAGAACTATCAAGTTACTTTGACTAAAGATATGTTACCTTCTTGAAATGATCCGATGTAGTTGTGCTTTTATAGGAGTTAGCCAGGATGATGCCTGGTTCGACACACTAAGCATACTAGAGTCTGACTCAGATGATGACTTTAGCAGTGTACATGGAGGTAAAAAAATTGATTCCTTTTTATTTGGTTAACCAAAGGCTTTGGCGTTCATGTACAAGATCTTTTGCTGGTCTGTTTTGAAGTTCATTCTCAAATAATTCTATTTATGCATTCCCTTGTTCTGCAGATTTTTTCCCCTACATTCCAAATGTACCAGTTATGCAGTACGAAACTTCATCATGCTTTTTGGATAACAAGCGCAATTTCAAAGAATACCATGACAAATATCTGAAAGTTGAAAATTGTAAAACCGAGAAGTTCTTGAGCAATGATGGCGTCAAGGACTTGAAGGGACTTACTTTTGTAAATACACAAGGAAAAGAACTTGTAGGTTTTGTGAAGAGTGAAGAATCTGGCCCTAGGAAGAAGAAAAACTTAGATCGGGCTTTTGTGAGTTTTAACGGGATAAAAGAAGACAAAATTTATGGTGACGAGAAAACTCCACAGGATTTGTTGAAGTCCGTCTTTCCACGGTTGGTCCCCTCAGTAAGTTTTAATGACAAGATCAACCTTGCCTCGAGTTTAGGACCACAATCTCAAAGAAAGAAATCGACAACTGTCATCAGGCTATCCTTCAAGAGGAAATCTGTTGATGGAGAAGAAACAAATGAATTTCGTGAGTACTTTTTATTTATTGTACCATGATAAAATATTATCCTACATAGCAACAATCCTCTGTGATGTCCGTGATAGTTGCTCTACTATATAAAAGATTTGCATTGTATAGTTACCACCGATTATAGATATTGGTGTAGCAACAAATACTGACTTCTACACGTAATTGATTTTGAATAGATCATCAATCTTACTCAACCCGAAAGTAACTTTGATATATCCAGGTGCAGCAGCAAAGTACCTTTATCGTCCAAGAGCGGGACTAATGATTCCATGTTGCTCTGAGGTGAAGCCAACTTCAGGAACATGGGCTGAAATTGAGCCCTCGACTTTTAAACTCCGTGGAGACAACTATTTCAAGTACAGTTTTTTCTTCCATCTGTTGGCCTCTAAAAAGTTTCAAGTGATTTTATCAATTTCTTGACAAATTAAAGCATTGCAGAGATAAGAAGAAGTCTCCTGCACCAAATGTTTGTCCTTACATGCCCATTGGTGTTGATTTGTTCGCGTCCCCAAGGAAAATTAACCACATTGCGCAGCATCTCGAGTTACCCTCTCTAAAAGCAGATGGGAAAATTCCTCCACTTCTAATTGTTAACATTCAGGTAATTTGATGTCCGGTTTAAGCTTCCAAATTTCTGCTTGAGACCAATTTAATCTGATATAAATTTCATCATGCAGCTGCCCACTTATCCGGCACCCATGTTTCTTGGCGATGGTGATGGAGAGGGCTTGAACCTTGTCCTGTATTTTAAACTTTCGGAAAGTTTTGAGACAGACGTATCTCCCCAGTTTCAAGACAGTGTCAAGGTAACTATATCGGTTCATTCGCTTATATCAATACTAGAAAATCCCAAGGGCCTGCATTTTAATTGAGTTTGATTCTTCTACTGAAATCAATGCTTTTATTCTGCAGAGATTGATTGATGATGATATGGAAAAGGTTAAAGGTTTTGCTAAAGAATCAATTATTCCCTTCAGAGAGAGGCTAAAAATCATGGTTGGGGTGGCTAATCCAGAAGACCTTGTATCAAATTCGACAGAGAGAAAACTTCTGAATGCTTACAATGAGAAACCTGTTCTTTCTCGTCCTCAACACGGCTTTTATCAGGTGACAAAAGTCTTCTAAAGAAAGCAAGATAATCATCAATACTTGTAACATGGTGGTTACCAATATTTGCCTTCCTGTATTATGCAGGGTCCTAATTACTTTGAAGTCGATTTGGATATCCATCGCTTCAGCTTCATAGCAAGAAAGGGACTTGATGCATTTCGTGAGCGATTGAAGAATGGAATACTCGATCTGGGATTGACCATTCAGGTTCAATACTTAGAACCAGCACTCATTCCCATTTCTCTCTCTTTTTTTTCCTGGAATTGCTACTGAAGCCATTTTCTTGAAAAACAGGCTCAAAAACCAGAAGAATTACCCGAAAAAGTCCTTTGCTGTTTGAGATTGAACAAGATCGACTTTGTTAATCATGGCCAAATACCCACCATTGTACGTCTTGATGATGATGACTGAGGTTGTATGTACCCATATTATCTGGCCTTAAATTGAGGCTAGAGAAAATTTCCAGGCTACCGTGGTCTTCCTCTTCCCTGTCCAAGTCCAAGTCCAAGTCCAAGCAATCCACAACCAGTTATCAAAATAAAAAAGAATCTTGTTTTGTGATTGATTCAATCACATTTTTAACATCTAAAGTGTACCCTCTGATAATCAACATCTTGTAATAATTATGGTATGTTACTTTTTTCATATATTTCTCCTAGTCTTATTCCAGCATACAAAATTATTATGAAAAAGGATGTCATTTGTTATTTATGAAAATTTGTATCATCTTGAAGGGCATTAACTTAATATTTATGACTTCTGTTATTATTTTGTTATCATATATAATTAATTTCATTTGAATGAAAGGAAAATAACATAAATATAAAACTATTCATAATAAGTATTGTATAAATGGTATCATATTTTTTTTTTAATATGAGGAAGTTTTTTTAACAGTCAATTATTAGCCAGACTCTTTCTTGATTTAAATTGTTCTAAACATTAAGGGAAACATTAATAATTTTTTTTTTCCCAGTTTTAACAGAAGACAATTTATCAGCAGATAACTACATAGAAAACAAATTGTTACATAATTTTATATACAGATTTTGGAAGATGAACAATTCATAAGCGATTTTATTGACTTGAATTAGACTTTGATTTAGCTTATAAGTTGTTTGAAAACTTATATATTTTTTTAAAAAGTGCTTATAAGATAATATAATTTTGATAACTTATAAGCTGTTTTAAAAAAATTGAAAAAAATCTTTTTAAAACTTTTTAAATTTTATTATATGGCAAATCTAGCCTTGCATAATTAATATACCATGTAAGTTAATTTCAAAAACTATAATAGTAATAAAAATTAGTAGTGATAATAATAATATACGTGATATAATATACACTAATAGTTATTATTATTTATGTATTTATTGTTAACATATTAACATTATAGTAAATAAACTAATAAATAATAGTAACTATAATTATTATACGTAATAGTAATAATCTAAACTTGAAAATATGAAAAACCATTAACACAATTTTTTTAAATGTAATTATAATTATCATATTTAAATAATAATAATAATAATAATAATAATAATAATAATAGTAATAATAATAATAATAATAATAATANTTTTCAAGGGAGATGTATCACGGCTCTGATACTAAATGTTAAAATTTTTTTTCTCAAAATCATGTTTTTTACGTATACATGAACATGAAAAACAATATGCGGAAGCTTAAATCAATTGTTAGCTCGGGCCATTGAAAATTTTGATTTCTCTGATTTTCCTCCGATTGAAGCCTTCTAAACACTCCAATATCTCTATAGATGATGTATTATTCTGTATAAGATTGTATGTTTAGGGACCTCAATCACCTCTATTTATAGGTGTTTCTCATACCATCAACGAGAAAAGTCGGGAGCATGAATGTCAAAAAAAGAATCGTGTACTCATCTAAATTTTCTTGGTCGTCGCCAATATCAATTTGTACACGCCTCTTTTAATATGTGTCATATTTCTTAAAAATAGTCATACGCACCATAACTCAAACATATGCTTAATATAACTAGAATTATAAGTCTTGAGAAGATTCGAATAAAGCTGAAGAACAGATCCAGTCTGAGGGATATTACTCATTAGCCTCAATGTGATGGCTGATCGATTTCCTGAATCCTGTGAACATGTTATGAACTTCGGCCCCAGTAAGATACAAAGTTGTCGACAATAGAACTGAGAATAATTCCTTCGTTACCAATATATTTGCCTTTTTTCCCATAATCTGTCATTCGAACTCCATGAAACATTGACGTTGAAGGCTCGATCAAGGCCATAAAATTTGAAGTAGACTCTTTGGTATCTAGCAGGTATCCGGCCATAATCGATCGGTCCTGAGCCACGCTCGATTACAAACTCCAACTAAAATGGTTTAATTTTCGAGCCGCTAGTGGTGAGGAATAACCCTATATATTAACTTATTGATATATTTAAAACCAACTTCACAAACAATGGCCCTTGCTCGATTAAAACTCTAGCTAAAATGGTTTAATCTTCGAGCTCCGAGCGGGTAAGGTGTAACCTCGTCTCGAGCTCGAAGAAGATAAGAATGAAATTTAGCTCCGGCTGGGCTTACTCGTTCCACCGGTAAAAAAAAAAAAATTAATGACTATCAATTTGAGAGTACAAATTTCATGTATTCGTCAAATCGATTTACGACGGAATTAAAAAGACACAAAATAGAATTGTAACAATAGAATACGATCCTAATCAAAATGCATACTTTTGTCTCATACAATGCACCGTAGAAATGATGAGAATATATATTTTACATTCTTGGATATATCATTGTTTCTAGTACAAAAATTCATATAAATAAAAATAAGAAATGTCTTACTTTTGAGTGCAATTTAGACTATTGATTATGTTCTAAATAATCGGTGGTCTCTTTTTTCCAACTTTAAGCTTCTCATTTATATTTTTCCCGAAAATTACTATGTTTTATAGTCATTTTTTTTAAATTTTATTTAATTTGATTGAATAATTTTTATATTTGTGACTTTTAAAAGAATATATTTAATTTTGAGTTTGTATTTTTAATATTTGTATTTAATACAAATTTTTATATGCAAGTGTTTAAATATCAGAGTATCAATGCATTAGTAAGATTTCAACATCTATTCCAGTGGCATCATATTAAGAAGGCACGTACTTAATTTCCCAATCCACCCCTTTCTCATCCAATTGTACCCTAAACCCTAAAAAAGTACACAAAAAATTGTTCTAGGGTTTTACGGACGGAGAACAAGAGGTAATGGATAGCTATTCGGAAGATGGTGGTGGGGCGAGCAATGGAGGGATGTTGTACCACGAGGTACAAGAGTCGAAACTATGCGCAGTGCATTGCGTGAACACGGTTTTGCAGGGACCCTTCTTCTCAGAGTTCGATTTGGCGGCTGTCGCTTCCGATCTCGATCGCACCGAGCGGCAGATGATGCTTGGTTCCGTCACCGGAGATTTTCTTCCAGACCTCTCGCACAACGTTTCTCTCGATGGAGATTTCAGCATCCAGGTTTTCATCTTTTTAGCTATTTTGTTTTGCAGAATTTAATTATTTGACCTAGGAGTATGACGTGTTTGTTTTTGGTACTGAGAAGTAATAAGTCATATTTGATGTTTTCCTTGCCATCTCATGCCATGTTTGTTTGATGATAATTTTCGTAGATTATATTATATAATGTTCTTTTTCTTTGTGACTTGTCGAGTCTCTCAGATTTTGTGATTGTCTTTTTTGGTAAAACGTTATTACTATGAGATACTCATCGGAAATCAACAATTTTGGTTGCCTTGTGGTTCGTAGATGTTCGTTTTGGAGTTCTTTATTCTAAGCTGCTTAATGTTAGTCAGAATCTTTTAAACTACTCGGTGTAATCTACACTATGCTGAACACTTCTTGGATCTACTTTAACAATCATTGTACCAAATTTCCAAGTGATTCAAATATTTCGGTTGCAGGTAGTGGAAAAAGCATTGGAGGTGTGGGGTTTGGAAGTCATTCCCCTGGACAGTCCTGTGGCTGAGCCAGCCCAGATAGACCCAGAAGTGGAAAATGCATTTATATGCCACTTGCAAGATCATTGGTTTTGCATTAGAAAAGTGAATGAAGAGTGGTACAATTTTGACAGTCTCTACCCAGCACCCGAGCATCTCTCAAAGTTTTACCTTTCAGCATACCTAGACTCTTTGAAGGGCTTTGGCTGGAGTATTTTTCTTGTGAGGGGTAATTTTCCGAAGGAGTGTCCCATCTCATCCTCTGAAGCTTCCAATGGTTACGGGCAGTGGCTGTCGCCTGAAGATGCACAGCGGATCACCAAATCCTGCAACTCAACCCCGAGAACCCATCAAGGAGCTGATCAACAGCGTTCTGATCACTACATCGAACATGATGAAGCTGAAATGCTTCAAGATGATGAAGATGAGGATTTGAAAGCTGCAATAGCTGCGAGTTTGATGGATTCTTCACCAGTGATTGAAACACGACCTGCCCCCGCAGAAAGTGAAAATAAGAACAGTGGTGCAGAACATGCATGAGAGGAAGTGTTTGTGGTGAAAGATGGCTTCTTGGTTGCTCTGTACATTTTTATTCGTACAATAAACTAAAAAGAAAAACTATTACGAGGATGATGATTTATAACTGGGGATTTTTTACCATGCATATATTTTTTTTCCAAATAAGATGGCAGCCAATTTGAATATTTATTCTACGTTGAATGGTTTTGGAGCTAACATGATGTACGGATTGTTAAAAAAAATTACATGATGTAATGTTCTCGAACAAGCCTTCTAGCTTTGGTCAGATGCAAACCTTTGTACGAAGTCCTTTTCTTTTCCTTTTTCCCCTTTTATGCCACTTTTGGATGCTACATTACTGTGCTTTTAGTGCATCCAACACATTCTCCAAAATGAAAGTACAAGTCATGGAATTTTCAGTTTCAATCATTCTAGTTTGAGGCGAAAAGAGACCCTAGTTCACTAGATCATAAATAAAAAGTCTACCATATCACACCCCATATCGCAAGCTGAAGCTGCTTCCATCGGAGTATGTTCCGCCTCATTTTGGCTGTGAGAGACCAGAAGCTGGTAACAGAGGTGGTGGAAGAGGCAAGGTTTGTCCCACCAGTTGTTCGTGAAACTGCTGCATTGTCATGGGGTGCATAGCAGAATTTGAAGGTGGTAGATCTCTAAATTGGGTGTGCTGGCTTTCGTCTTCACAATCATGAAACTGCGTAGCTGCAAGAGGAGAAAAGAAAGGTCCTGGGGTTGCACGAAAAGTTGGATAATTTCCATCTTGTTTCTTGTTGGGATGATTAGAAGCATGGTTCTTGTTAATATGCGACTCAAATTCAGTTTTTCCTAAAAATGACTTGAGACAGTAAGGCATTGCACATATGAAGACACCAGTCCTTTTGATTGTTTGAATCTTCAGAATACGTTCGTCACAACTGTGTACCAGGAAGAAACAAAAATGGTAATAAAATGCATCAACTAGCCTGAAATTGCAAACAAAGTCTTCAAGGTTAATATATTCACCATTTGAGAAAGAATGATAATAATGGGAATTGGACAATAAGTGAACAGTTTTTTTCTTTAGATATAATTATTGAGTACAAAAACTAGACAGAATTACTCTCATAATGCCTGTGTCATAGAAACGGAATAGTACAGTGTGCTTGCACATTTCCCTCCGAGACCAAAAAGTTATGCAGATCAACTATATCATGCCAAAAGAGTTATCAGACTAAGAACTAAATAGGCTTACATGAAGCAAAGAGAATCACTCCTAGCACAGTCCAAACAGAGGGCATGCTCACAGGGGCTCTGCAATGACATAAGAGAGCACAAACATGAGACCTATTCATTTTATAAGATATTATTATCTTTGTCCTTACAAAACAAAACTGAACAAAGATGGCATGAGTGTCACACCAGAAACTGGTAAGACTGCTGAAACAAAGAGTAACGACTAACACATAAGATGTATAGAATCCCAATTGATACTGGAAATTCTTCCGAACACACGTGCATTCTATATTTGTCTTGCAAAAGTTGCTGCTCCGACCAAAAGTGCCAATGCACGAGAGCAAACAGGCGGAGACATGATATGATTTTGTTCCTGTTCTCATTTAGTTCTTACACCAGCTGCTATTTGATTAAAGATGATTTAACATGTATGCAGCGACAATTGCTGCATTTTCTGAAGTATTACAAAGCAGGTTAACATCAGAATATGTTTTCTAATTGTGGAAAAATTAATCTAACAAAAAGAGCCTGCTAAGGAGTTCTGAAGCTTAGAATCCTTGAGAACTCAAAAGTACATACATAGGAGAGAAGGATATGAACTGTAATACATACCAGGCGCCCATAGATGGAAATGGGGAAGTCACAACTGAGGCAAAAATGAACCCGCTCGCCAAGCTGACGACGTGATCTGCGACCAACTATCTTGGTAACGGCAGTCGCACTTGCTGATCCGAGGCCCTTGGCAACAGGAAGATCAGCTAAGACTAGATGATCAGGGCAGGCGACTGTTACCGAGTCTGCAGGCACAGGTTTTGTACTACCATCACTTTCACTGTCTGGCTTGGTAAACCGAATCTTAAACATCCTTCCCTAGCAAAACATCAACATTCAACTGATACCATAAACTACGAACTCGAATCACCAGAAAGAGTATTCAAAATTTGTGTAAATCAAGTCATGAAATATCTATCTGCCATATATCAATCTAATCACCGGGCTTCATGAAAAGTTCCCTCGGACACCTATACTTGAAATAAAAAACTGCACTAATTAATTTCCAGTCTTCTTGACCCTTTTTTTCTTTTTGGGAAAACTCTAAGTTCCGTGAATCCATATTTATGATATGTTATTGAAATTAAGGAAAGCAGTGAAAACCAAAAATCCCGCACAGCAAAACCAAAAATGCTTACAAATCAAAAAATTGAGAGGAAAAATTTTTGAACTCCTCATAACAAGAATCATAAGAAAATTTACCAGAAGAGGGAGCTTCAGACCAAGATCAAGCTGTTTCCGGTTGAACACTTGAGTTCAAAACGGAGGAATTTGAAGCGATTCAAGCAGTCAGAATTGTAACGTTGAGCAGCAAATGCCACGTCCATATATATACACCGAGTATGAGACTGGGTGCGTGTGTGTCTGTGGGCCTAAAAGTTGGTATCAAGGCAGGATTGAGCTACCACTTTTGGGCCATTCCATTAATCCATTTAATCATAAATTACACAGGTCTCCAGTATTGGTCTAATTTAATAAAATTGCTACATTATTCAGGCAGAAATTTAAAATTCACATATTATCTATAAAAAGTACAAAAATTTTAATATAACTGTATCTTTATTTTTTAATAAAAATCTACATCATCCAGATAACAAATATAAATTATGAAATTACTATAAATATTTTGAATATAATTGCTTACAACTTTATATAAAAAATATCCTACTTCAAAAATAATTATCCATAGAAAATAAAATATACAAGCGAATATATTAAAACAATGATAGTATATGTCAGATGAAAAGTTGGATATAGATACATGAATAGGTCTTCTGTGGGACGGTCTCACGAATCTTTATCTGTGAGACGGGTCAACTTTACCGATCTTCACAATAAAAAGTAATACTCTTAGCATAAAAAGCAATACTTTTTCATGAATGACTCAAATAAGAGATCCGTCTCATAAAATACGACTCATGAGATCGTCTCACACAAGTTTTTGCCTAGATGCATAGTAAAGAAAAAAACCCGAGATCATGATATGTTCTTTTAAAAATATCTCAAATATCCGATTTATTATATAAATATCCAAAATATCTTCTTAAAAGAGTCATGTGTCATTTTCAAATTCTACTTAATTTTCACTTTTGTAAATGTTATGAATTTCAATTTTAAAGTTCATAATTTAAATTTTTTTCACATTTAGTGTATTTAAAATTTGATTAAATTTTTAAAGGAACATTAAAAGTCATAAAGATTTAAACTTGTTTTTTTTTATATATATAATACTGGTACTTATACATAAAAATCAATTGTACATACACAACATGAGCATCGCATGATTTCAAATTTTCAATAGAAGATCGAATTTAAGAGTTGATTCAGCGTATACTGAAAGATAACATCGACAATCAATTTTTACTAAAAAAAATCTATTCACATTTAAATAGAAAAGTGAATTCAATAATTTATTCAATGTATATCGAAAGATAACAGTGACGATATATTTCTACTAAAAAAAAGTCTATTCACAAATTTTCAAATGATTAAGGAAAGGCTGTTACATCTAATTTTGTTGAATAATTGCAATATTATTGGGTTCTAAAATAAAGAGTTTATTCCTTCTCCTGATAAGACAAGACCGTCATCTATGTTCAGAAAATTGGTCCATGGTGTAGACCCCTTATCGATGGAAGAAAGTCAATACTCTTCCTCGTTAAGGTAGATTTGCATATAAAAACAGTGTTATTAATCTAAGATCCACGTTCTTGATTATTGAAAGTCAATCGCAAAAATCAAGAAATCGTAAGATGGAGCAGCCATTGTTATCAGCGGGTAAAGTTTCCATTCCCAGTCTCGTCTTTAAAGTAAAGCTCATATTTCACAATCTTTATTCATTGATGCAGAAAAAAAAGGTCGAAGTGCGAGATGGGGTTCGTATGAACACGTAGGAAGAGCCGGCGCCGTTATTCCTACGGCTTCAATGCCCGGAACTGAAGTTAGCTTAGATGAAATTCGATTCGCCGCCGCTTTTTCCGAGGTGTATCCGCCGTCTTTTTATGCTCCCGTGGCGGGATCTCCTGCGCCTGCCCAGCTCTACCCTAATGGTAAATATTTGTCACAAAATTCAGGGACGGACCATAATTCAGCTGAGTGTTCATACTGTTGATTTGGGAAATTTGGTTTCACAAAAAAAAAATGTCCATTATAAATCTAAGCACTTGAAAATTCAATTGCTGACAAAGAAAAAAAAACTGCAGCTTAAATTCAATTTAAGATGGTTGTATTTGAGGGATTAATGTATCCAGCACAACTGAAACATGAATTTCACATTCCTGATATTATAGTTATTTTAACATCGATCTCTCCTAAGAAACAATCTTCCATGATTTGTTTGCATTGCCATAAATTATTATTCCATACAACGGATTGATGGATTTCTGTCTTGGATGAGGCATGAAGCATCGTTGAGCCTGAGCAATGTAAATAATCGTTAAGTCGAGCAATATAAATATTCTTATCGATTTTCTGTTGTTCTATATATTTAGTTATAATCTTTTTCTGAAATATCCTATGGATCTACCAAATTGACAGTAGAACAAGACATTGGTCATCCTCAAGATGCGTATTACGGGCATCTAAGAGATAATGCTGCCAATATACAAAGGTCAGTGTGAATCATTGAATGTGCAACCTGCTGAAGGAGTTCATTTTTATTTTCTGTGAATCATAGAACTTAACTGTTCTGCTGTCCGGAATTTCATCTCCTAAGTCTGCATTTCACGTTTAAGGTACCGAGCATGTTCTATACTTTTCCCCTTCACCATAAGTTAAAAGAGAAAGGAGGTAAGTAATTCGCCAATTTCATTCCTTAGGTGCTGAAATTTCGATACTTTGTTGAATGAAATTTGAGCTTACATCTGACTTATATGGAAGGTGATGAAGAGGAAACATGTGGTAAAATACTGTACAGATCACGGGTGGGTTATATTTTTAGATGGTGGTCTGTGATTATGCTTTATTTAGTAGTAAAGGAAGAAAATTTGATGGGACCGAATTGTTTCTAAGTGAATGGAACTGTTAGTACTTTTACTCTTCCGCATCCATAGATTATGTTTGATGGTTGATGATTGAAAAACAATGGTATTGTGACCCAAATTCATCTTCTCTGCTCTTGACTTCTACTTGGGATCTTACATATGATTCGATTCATTCTCTGAATTGCCTTGCCATCGGCTGCCCTTTGCTTATAGGACTTTATTATTTTTTGAAATATTCTAATTTTGCCACACGGCTTGTTATTGTCACATATAGCCACTTTAAGATTGAGGTTCACTGAAACGCAGGCCTGTGTTGGGTGGGTGGAAATTTGAGAGCTACTGATAGATCATGTCGGTCATCATTGCTGCTGGGGAAGCCGTCCTGCTCGAACATGGAAGATTCATGCAGTTGAAAATTGTAATGTTTATGTGGGAACTACTGAAATTTTTTTTGAGGAGAGGGATGTGAAAACTGAAAAAGAACCATACCTTGGTGGCGAAATTGATGGGAAAGATAAGGGACCTGAGCTTCGAGTGTGGGAACTGGATTTAAGGTCCGAGTTCCCTGTACTTTTTACACCTCATAAAGAAACACGGACTATCATTCCTCATTCGGAATTAATTGAAAAATGCTCAGGTATGGGAGAGGAAAAAAGAACAGGCCACTGTGGTTTCAGAGATGTATTTGAACGTTTTTAGTTAATAACAACCCCAATTTTGCTGCCTATCTGATATTTGAATTTTTTGTTTAAGTATGTTGTCATCTGTGCAGAATGCGCAGGAAGAGGGGATATCATGTGCCCCACTTGCAACGTAGATCGCGATCCCGGTTTCTACAAGGAGAATCAGATGTCGCAGTGTCCTATTTGTTACGGGAGAGGTTTGATTGCTCATAAAGACGGATCGGACACATCATGAGACTCTTTTCGGGATCATATTTTTTTCCTTTCTGGCTTGGAATAAGTAATTTAAGATTTTAACATAACATTTGAGATTCCTACCCATCTGCAGATGTCTGAAATGTAATGGGAAGGGATGATTCCATGTGTGACTTGTGGATCTCTTGGATTGATCAAATGTGAGATGTGCAGAGGGGGTGGCTCTATTCTGAACCGCCAATTGGCTATCATTAAATGGTATATACCTACGTTACCATGTTTTTCACCCTTTAACCTTGTCTCGATCAAATCGCCAAATACAATATTCTCTTTTGTTTCTCCTCCTATTGTGAATCAAAACAGATTCTTCTTTCGATTAATCATCGTTCTCAATTCTTTTATGAGTGTGATTATTCCCTCATATGATCACATATCAAGCGTTGATGTAAAATAAATTGGGGGTTTGTAGGAAAACTCATAAAGCGAGAAAAGTAAGCGCAGCAAGTGGAGCAGCATCAGTTCCGGACGACGTCTTCCACAGAGCAAAAGGTGTCCAGTTGTGCAACACCCAAGCTTACCAGTGCACTCCTGCCTTTTTTGCCGATGCGTATTTCCTCAACAAGTTTTCTTCTGAGCTGATCAGTGAGAGGATTCCTGTACCTCCAACTGCAATGGTGATTTGTGTAAGACACGTTATCTCGGTCATTCCAGTAACTCGAGTGACCATGACTAATCATGGTTCTTCTTTCAGTTTCTACATTATTGGGACTAGCAGGGAAGTGTACCTGAAGGACTCCTATCCTTCAAGATTTTGCTGGGGTATTTGCCCTTGTTTGGATGGTTGAAGTTGTAGTGAGATCAGATTGAGATATTTATTTGCGATAATAAATTTTGGTCGTCCATGCGGGTAACATCGTGCTCACATTCTATTTGGAGGATATATTTCCATAAATATAAACTGGTCATCGTGAACTTGAATCTTATTATGTAAGGCACGATCAAGTATATGCACACACAGAGTTTAAGGTTTCTGTATATAATATAAACTTTTAAATTTTAATATGACTTTCCGGCTCCGATCAATCACGATTATGATTCTTTATTTTTAGCAATTGAAACCGAACCATAAGCCCACGGCGCTGCTTCCAATTTTGGAACCGAAACGATAAATAAGATATGGACAAAACATACACCGGTGGTTCGAATTTCTGAAATATTTATTAAAAATTTAGAATTCAACGACCAAAAAAAAAGTTCACAAATATGTGATATATAAATTAGTTAGTTTAGAAAAGATGTCAATAAGTATATTTAAGTTCACTAGTTTTGACATATTTTTAAGAATGAATATAGTGTAACGACTAACAGTGTAACCGGTCTAGTGGCAAGGTTGTTTAGGTAGATAGAAATTTCCTCCACACATTGTATAAAAAGATTCCAGGGCCATGATCATACCTTGAGTCAAATACGCAACGGAGACGGAAAGCTTGGTTTCCTCTAAATTAATGTATCGACGCTTCAACGGAAATAAATTCATAAAACAGAAAATAAAAGTAAAGCTGTTGTGATTTAATGAAGACATATAACTTGTTCTATTAGGAAAGGAAAATAAAACAAAATAAAGTCGCATAACAAAATTTTCCATGGACGTAAAAGCAGCTTTATCATCTTCAGGACTTTGCCCTTCTTGTGCTCCTCTCTCCCCAAACTAAAATCAGCCAGAGCTATAGAATCACTGCAGAAGTAGGGAAAGAATACCTTCATTAAGAACTCAGACTTGACGGAAATGAAAAAACAAAAAAAAAACCCTTCTAAAAGCCAAATATGCACATCAAGGCCAAACACCAGTTGAAATTTAAACAAGAGCGCATGGAAATTGAGAAATGCCTAATATACTCACTCCACCACTCTAATCCTACGTCACCGACTCACCACAGTCCACAGGTCATCTATAATTAGGGGTTTCCAACATCTCAAGGAAGAATTTTTAAAAAAAAATGTTTTGCTATGAAAAATCAATGTCAAGGGAGTTGTTTTTTCACTGATTACTATAGCATTTAATTTACCTCACATAATTTTTCACCACCCGACAAAGAAACAGAACTTACCAACTACACGATATGTTGACATTTTTTATGCTTTGAAATTTGTCAAACACTAAGATCATATCCTAGAAAATCCCAAAACAAACGAGTTATTTAAGACTACCACCAGTCACCACTGGTAGATTGGTAGATCAGTTCACTGCACTACATATGACGAATCACCTCGATGATAATACTTGCATATATTTTGCCTCTCTCAATTTAAGGATCAGTGTCACCAAGGCATTTAGATGAAGAGAAAACAATTTCATTAAACATCATATCGGACGATTGTACATCCAGAAGAGCCACTTAACAATAAGTTTGAGATGATCACCTTATATATTGCTTGGATACATGAACACCCTGACCCTGGCACCCTGTTTTAGTAGCAAGCAACAGCAAAATCACAAATTCCATTCACGATAAACTTTGCAGTTGAGATTCAAATAAATAAAAGTAATACCATGGATTTTGGTGGAAGATTGGACTTGAATTTAGCGCGAACCACCCCGCTGTTGCCGTGAGGACGTGTGACCTTGCCCCAGATGCAACGGTAATGAGAACCATTCTTCTTGACCTTGGCTTTATAAATGTAAGCCATCCGCTTCCCGAGGTACCATGCCACCTCCTCTTGCGTGTTCACTCCTTCTATCTGTATCAACGATGTGTTTGGGTACTGGTTCGACTTCGACCTATCACCAATTTCGCCATTTTACACGCAATTAACTCGATTTTCAAGTAATCAACCAAACACGGTATGCTTTATGATGAACAAAGAAGAAAAATTTAGACTTGCTTACCTTTTGTACCCAAGAATGGTACCGCGAACATAAAGCCTGTAAAAATAAAAATGAATGAATACAAAATGCTGAATTGAAACAAACACACACCGAATTGGGAGAATATGCAAAGGAATAGACTCGAGGTAAGACAATAGATACGGAAACTTCACCTGACGCGCTCGCCTTGCCGACCCTTCACCATTGTGGCAGAAAGGATGCTTCGGATTGGAGCTGAAAGAAGTAGAAGTGGCAGAAACCCTATTACTCTACCAATGGAGATGAGATAAAGGGTGAATATAAGAAAAATAGCCTCCGAAATGGGTTGGGCTGGTCCAGTTACATTCTTCATGAGGGCCAGTATAGGCCCGCTTATTTTACCTTTTTGTATGTTTTGTTGAATAAATTATAGTCCTATAATTATATTATTTTGATCGATTTTAGTTTTTTTCGTCAAAATCATGTAATTAAATGACTAATATATTTGTTAAAATTTATAATTATTATGTCAAATATGCGTGCATATCTCGATAAATTTTTTCAATCACATACTTACAAAAATTTAACAGTATATTTGGTTATTTAATTACATGATTTTGATGAAAAGTGCTAAAATTGATCAAAAGAACACAATTACATGATTATAATTTATTCAACGAAACATACATGACTAAAATATCTCATCGATACATATATGACTATAATTGATATTTTACATTTAATTTTTTAAAAATCGAGTTTAATAAAATAAATTGAACATCTCAAATAATTATTTCCATATATTTTGGAAAAAAATTAAATATTCCAATCAGTGTTAACGATGATTCACAACAAAGAGGAATGAAATCAAAATAATAATAAAATTTTTAAATGATGTGGGAAATTGCAATCGCTAATATTCGGTGTGCATTGAGTAAACTCTCATACTAGTGAAATATAATGCAAACTACACGAGCTAGGTAAATCACACTGCAAGTCGTGTGCGACAAGCTCGTCCGAAAAGCTGTTGGTGGAAGGAATTGAAATGAACTCCCGATCATTTGTCAAACGTTCATCTATTTTGAACAAGGTTTTCTCTAATTTTTTTAAAAAGAAATAATAGTTGTAGATATATATTAAAATGATATTGACAAACATAAGATCTCCAGTGACACTATTTCACGGATTT
Source organism: Primulina huaijiensis (assembly GCF_012295235.1). Lineage (NCBI taxonomy): Eukaryota > Viridiplantae > Streptophyta > Magnoliopsida > Lamiales > Gesneriaceae > Primulina > Primulina huaijiensis. The sequence continues at coordinate 17,316,300 of NC_133321.1, forward strand.
ATATCGTGAAACGGATTGACACAATTTATAAATGTTGTAGTATTTGTGATTGACAAATTGTTGGAATCTTGGAGATAAGTATTTTAGGATGTTTTTTTGGAGATAACTTAAATTCTTCAAAATAAAATAACAGTTAAAAGCGAGAATATTACAGTTTTATTGCAAAAAGAAAAGAGAGAGAATATTAAAGATAATATGATTATGTTCAATAGAATTTATTTTTTTACTCAAATCTTAATTGGTCGTTCCAAAAATACGGATGATATATTTTTTCCAATGTATAACTTGACCGAGAACTAAAGTAATTCAATTATTCCCCCTTTTTTTTGGTCAGAATTTCTTGCGTTTTTCTTTTTTCCATTCATTTTAAATTCATAGTAAACATTTATTATAAGTTGTTTGATTCATCGGCTAAAACTCGATCAAAGACAAGGCATGAGAGCCGTTGCTTCCCAAAGATTTTATTTCATGTTAATTAAAGTATTCGATACCCCTGAGAAAATATGTGCACCAACTTCAGAACTCCATTCGACAATAACAAATTTATAGTTTTACAAGATGCATAGCATCGATTTACAGCCACCAGTAAATCATTGATAAACGAAAAGCAGTCCAAGGCCTTATCTCGGAGACAGACAAAGATATTCATCTACTTGCCGTTTTAGAACATACAAGAATCATATGTAAGACAAAGATTTAAGGTTCGGTTTCTAAACAGGCTACCACATTGACGGCACATAGACCGGTTCTTTAAGATTCTGGGTGGCACTTTCTGTGGGAAAACCTCGAACAGCACCAATTGTCCACTGTGACATGATGCCTGCTGAAATAGCAAATGAAAGCTGCCTATCCAATACATCTTGATTTTCATGCATTTCGGATTGTGATGTTAGTTTCCTCATGATTCCAGCAACAACAGCATCTCCAGAACCCGTCCTATCACAAGTAAACGGTGTAATAAGTACGTCTTCTGTTCTCACCACCACACCATCAAAAGACGGGGTGTAATGATGTAACCGAAGTGTCCCATCTGTCACAAACAAAAAATTCAGTTTATCATGCCACAAAGGTTTGATTTCTTCGGGGGTGTAGTGGTAATAGTCTCTACGGTTCTTGGTTTGCTCATAACTCTCGAAGTAGTACTGAGGCCTATAGTTTCTTCTTTTCTCGTGATATTCTTCATCTAAAAGGAACTTCAATTCTTGCTTTGACACATCAATAATATCCGCCCTTTCCCAGGCTCCCTTGATCATTTCCCACGTCTCATCCCGTGACTTCCATAATGGCAATGGCAAATTCAAGTCAAAAAATATAAGGCCACCAAATTTTTTTGACCATGCCATTGCTTTGAAAAGGGTAGAACGCATGGAAGGTGACAGCAGAACCTCTGAGTTAAAATGAAAAATTCTAGCCTGGAACAAAACAATCAAGCAAACCATATTAATTAGGCTAACCAAAACAAACTCGAACAAAATTATCCAAATCAATCCAAAAACTAGTCAAGTAGTTTATCTAGGAGTTTTATACCAAGTTCAACATATTGGATGCCTATTCATGATTCATATGAAAAACAATAACACAATTTAGTATTTGAAATGCTGTAATTGCACCTTCAAAAAGCGAAAACTCAGTTCCCTTAGTGCGCAAGAGGAGTGTAATCACAGATTTTAAAAAAAAAAAAACTATAAAGCATCCTATCTAACAATAAATTGGCAGCTTTAACTTTGTCTTTTCAAGAATAACCTACAGACCTGATGATAAAACGCTATATTAGTACATTTGATCACTGAGACTGATGATAAACAAAAGCATATCAATTCTTTTAACACATCACATCCACAAAAGGTATTGTTCAATAAGGACACAAATCAAACTCCAACCATACAAAAGGTAAAACTTTATATTAAAACTATCTACCTCTTTAAGCACACAAAGATTCAGCTCTGATCTAAGCATCAAATTCCGCGCGCACTCCTTCATCTTCTCTTCATTTTCCCGTCCTCGAATTTTATCTTCATATATGTGCACGCAGTTCTTGCATTAGCATCGAACTTCACCCCCTCGTTTGAACCTTCTCCTTATTCATCATCAGCAACAATTCCTCACCCAACTCGTCATTTCCAACCTTCCCAATAAAGGCAGCCCTCCCACCAAGCCTCACGTGTGAAATGACCACGTTAGAAGGAGGACCACCAGGGGCCCGAGCAAACTCTGGTGGATTCCACTGCAGCATTTTCCATGGAGAGTAAATGTCCGGGTGCATTTGCTCAAGCGCCACTCTCACAGTTGGCACAAACTCCCACTGTGCTGCACAAAAGCAGCATATTAACGGCGGGTCTTCGTACGGAAAATCAATACCATTGTCGTAATCATACAGCTCATCGTCAATTATGTTGTCTTCAGTTATCACAGCCGCTTCTTTTTCAACATCAGATTTTGTTAATTCAGCAGTTTTCCGAAGCCGTTTTGCTATTTTCGTGGATGAAGATGGCTTATTATCAGTAGAGGTTGACCCAGAAATATTGGGCTATTAAAATGGGCTAAGTGGAAAAGTCCAGTGCCCCTATATTGGGCTCTAATGACCTGGTAAATTGGGCTCTCTATTAGGTATCAGAAGCCCAATTCGGAACAAATACTCTAGGGTTTTTTCTTCATCCCTTCTTAAACGTCAACAGAGTCAGAATTCTAAGGTCACCATTGCTTCGCTCCGACTTCCATCTCTGTTTCGAATATAAAGTTTGTCATTTTTTATTTTGTAATAATTCATATTTGGGTTGGATCGATGATGCAATGAAGTTCAAAAACTGCGTTATCTATCTGATGTTTTCCCATCGGAATTGAAGATAAGAATACCCCCTGAGATCCTGTCATGTACATTTTTTTTAAAAAAAATCTTTTTGATTGTTTAAACCTTGTTAATTTAATATGTTTTTAATGGGTTTTCCTTTTTCCGAATTGAGGATGAGCATCAATGACGAGCTTGAATTAAATTGTTATCCTTGCACTATGATTTTCTGTGAAGAAAACTTATGGGGAATTTTATTCTGAGATGCTTTCCTCCGTTTTTTAGTTTTGAATTGAAATCTTCCTTCATTGGTTTTGCAAAGCGTTGGATCTGTGATGTTAACAATATACACGCTGTCTGTCTGCAATTTCTTTCGAGGAATTGATGATAAACCACAAGCTTTTCTGAGATCCTGAATTCAAAACTCTTCTCTTATTTTACGGCAAAATCAATGTTAGATGATTAGCCTTGATAAATACTGTTTTTCTCTGCGATTTAGAATGAATATATTCAATGTCTACATTGGATCTGTTTAGAGTATAAGATTAATAATTACAGTGTTTCCCATTAACTCCAAATGGATTCAACAATCAGGCGCTTTGGATTTAGTATTTTGAGACAAAATTCGCACTTGGAATTTACATCCCGATGTTCAAATGATATTGTTCTTTGAGCATGTTTTTCCTTTCTAACATATTTCATGTGTTTTTTCCTTATTTCTTAGTAGTAAGTTAGAATGATGTCAATAGTTGGCCAAGTTTAATTTTGAGATTCAGTTTATTTGGACGTTCTTCTCAAAAATTCTTTGAAGTCTACAACTTTATTGAAGAGTTCATGGTGGGTATGCTTTAGCGCTTTCTTACCTATGTCCAAGGATCTATTATGAAAATCTCTGTGTTTGGGCACGGTAACCCCTCCGAACCCATATAGTCTATGCTAATCCAGGAGCTAAAACCCTCATCCCTCTGCACACGAACATTGGAAGAAGTGTCTCCATCTTTCCATATCTGTCATTTGCTGCAGCTATTAGAATCTTTGGCTTTTTGCATGGATCAAGATGGCATCAAACAAAAGGAACTACGCTACTATGTATTTCGAATGATTTACCTAGTTTGACTACCCCTACCCCCAGGTTACCTGATACACAACGTCTGAGACTCTGAGGCCTAAATGCTTGCATCTGCTATGGCCTTTTGATGTGAAACTAGCATAAAAGATTGAGTAGAGATGTGGTTTCCTTTCCCAATTATTGGACTACACTTCTGATCAGGAGGATGCTTTGTCACGCTTGAATTGTTATTGTTTGTGTGTTAGAAGATCCAATATACTTTTGTATCATTTTGTTGAGTATCATCTTCTGTACTAAATTGCTATTGAAATAAAATATATCTCTGTTTTTGTAAATAATTTTCATTACTTGCATCTTCTCAAGGTAGTGTGATGTTTTCTCTGGTTAATTAAATTACAAATGCAATGGTTCCATCAAATTAACCCTTTAAAAATGTCATGGTTCCAATGGATTCACTCAAAAACGTGCTTCAAAAACCAGAACATTTTTTAAACCAAGTGTCGAAATTGTATCTTCAAATTAAAATGTAACCGGAATGTTCAATTGGAAATTATCTACCATCTATCAAATTACTATTTCGATCTTGAGAAACAATCACAAGTTGAGAAACATCAAACATCTAACCAAACCTACATTCAAATACTAAAGCAAGAAAGAAACAATTGCAAAAGGACATCATCCGCCTAATTTTGATGCAACTGGAATGGATGTTCAATCTGATACCAAATCTACTGTCTATTAACCAAACTATAGACGTGTCCTAGCTGGAATCTTGATGCATAGGATGCTGACGAAGTAGAGAAAATTCAAATCTTCCATCTGTTTCTTCCCACCGTAGCCCAATCTCATCGTTCTTGCGCAACACACGCCTCCTAACAAAATCCTTCATCCAGCCATTCACGAGGACGTAACTATTCGTTATCCAGGTTTTCAGCAACAGAGTGTGCACGGTTCGTGTATCCACATCATACACGGTGATCTCCACCCCCCTCTCCTCATCGAACTCCTCAATATTCGGCAATATATGATCCTTGACTAACTGTCTTCCGAGGAGAAGCCTCGACGAACCGTCCACGTCACTTTTCTTCAAGGTTTTCTTGATTCTCCAATAACCCTCATGATGATTAACGGGAAGATTGACGAGCGGCTGAACCACACTTTCTTGGGTATATGGTGAAATCACCGCTGGGATTGTCTCGTCCACCGCCGTAAAATCAAGAGAAACAGATCCAGTCTCCCCTGTCGTCGTCGTGGTGGTGGTGGACGTCGTCTCAGTCATCGGAATATTGATGGATACTCCTAATATTATAATAGTTTTGTACTCTTGGCCGGTGGAGGAAGAAGCAGAAAAGGGTCTGTGATCTTCTTCAATTGCACGGGGTGTTGCAGAAGGAGTCGATGACGAGGAAGAGCCAGGGAAGAACGCCATGCACGCACAAGTACTGTATTCACCGGTAACTAATATATCGAATATTATGTATGCATTATGCATATGGAGTGTATATATAGAAGTGTATCCTGAATGTAGTTTGATATCTATTCAGAATAAGATTCTTAAAAATTTCCTTAATCATCCATTCGTTTCCTACTTGGAATTAAACGGATTATGGTAGTTCGAGAAGAGTGCCAATCAAGATTTTTTTTCCTGCTTAGATTTCTTTTGTGAATTTTAATTATTTACTTATTCAAAATGTTAATATGTTTATATTTAATTGATTGGTTTCAAATTCTCTATGGTGTATTCAAAATGATATGATAATAAATAAATCTCAATACTTATCAACTTGAGTTTTTCATATCTAGAAGATTAATAAAATGAAACCGTTTTTTCTCCTTGATCACCCTTGATTAATATTCTTGAAAAAAAAAAATCTAACTTTTGATTAAAACCATGTAATTAGTTAAATTGACAAATATTTTAAATTTTAAATTTTAAATTTTATGATGATTATTGTAGAACTATTTTCAAATATATTTATAAACTTCTAGTAGAAAGAATATTAAATAAACTTCATCACGGAATGAACGTTCAAAAATAGCACGTAAAGCAGAGAATTTACAAGCATCTACTTCTTACCATCTTGGATGGCTTTATGGATAGCGCTGCCGAGCTTTTTGTGCTCAAGTTTCTTGGGTTGAACAGCCAAGTCCTCCGGTGTCACAGGTCGCCTATTGCCGAAGATAGCAAACACAAATAACACAACAAAGGCACCAAGTGCTCCACATCCACCGCCGAAGATTAATGCAGCTAGTATTTTCATAGCACAATCACTTCTTGTCTTGCGAACTTTCATATCTTCTTCTCCCTTCTCCGTGAATGTCTCCGGATTCATCGGCTCTGAATGCATCCAATGGGGCATAGTTCTCGAAACAAAGCTCCACGAATATATATTACACTTTTGCGACGAATTCCCGCTCGACGAGCTTAATCCCAGAAGAACGTCCTCATTTTTCCACATTCTTGACAAGTCAATATGATGGGAAAGCAAAGGGTCAACTGGTTTCTTGCCACCCAATATTCTTCCCAATCTAACCTCTAATATTTTAGAACTTGCTTCATAATCAATCCAAGATTGTAATTTTTCTCCACTATTTAACTCCAACTGGATGGATGAAACATTGCTCACTTTCACAGATACAAAACTATCAACATCAATCCCAACATGGTCATTATTCAAATCACCATATTTGCCATCCTTAAACGTATCGAATTCAACTGCAAGAAACTTCATTTTTTTCTCCTCAAACATTCCCATTGAGCCACCATTAAAGACATTCAAAGGAAACCAAATTGGAACCATAATAAAAGCCAATCCATCCCCATATCCTCCAGACATGGAAAACTCAAAATAAACTGAGAAGGACACCATTTTTCTAGGGTATCCCTCAACAAGATTAACGGGTTTTCGATAAATCATTCTTCCTGCACTAAAAGCACCTGAACCGGAAATTTGAACCGACCTACTACCACTAACAGCCTTAGCATCACCATAAAGAGCAATTAGTCGAGAGAAGTTTGTATCCGGACCAAAAATGTTTACATCAAACGATTTATTTTGCTCTGTCGGAAAGGCTTTCAAGCAAAAATCCAATAAGAAGAGAGCCAACAAGTACCTAGACGAAGAAAATGAGGTCATTTCCAATCAGATTCTTCAGTACAGAGTCTTTTTTTTTCTTGATTCTACCTCGTGTCCTCTGAAGAACCCATGTACGTTGAAGTAAATTATATATTGCTGAAATTATTGATGAATTCTTCTGGCCGGATTTCAGAGCATGGATTTATAAAGCATGGGGAAATGGGTAAGCGAAGAAGGCGTGGCGCGGGTGGCGCTGCCTGGGAATGGCGAGAAAGTCGTGAATATTAATACATGTATTATAATGTTTCTGCTGTCTTCGATTTGCTTTTCTTCTGTGTGGTTGCTGACCGAGGGAATATAAAATGGGATTCTCTTGGATATGTCCTTTGTTTTCCGAATTTGCACTAATATTGTGTGTTTTAATTTCTGTAAAATAAGAAATAAAACACATTGATTTCCAATGTCAATTCATATTTTTGACTATTTTTTTGTGTGGTTAAGTAGAATTTATGATAAAAACAAGAAGAAACAGTGGGTTTAAAAAAATGCAAAAGTTGCCAAAAAAGCACAAGATTCCTTGTTGGAATAACGCCCATATCTTTGAAAAGCGAGCGTTTGGTGTTTACCCAAACAATAAACATAAGCAGGAAACTTTGTGCAGATAAGCTAGCTGGACACGTGGACCTTTTTTTCTTTCATCTTTATCCTTCCGTCTCACACACAAAAAACTACTTTTTTTAGTTAAATATTTAAATAATTTTTGCAAATATTATATTGATTTTTGTTTTACAAAATTGTAACCAATGTAAATCTATAAGCTATCATATATCATTTAACCTCAGCCAGGCTCTTCCAGAGATTCCATACCTTAAGACTTTATGATCATAATAATGAGCCGAGTTTAGATATAAAAATTGTAACTTAAAAAATATCTAAATAAGTTCAATTTTTTAAAGTGTTTTTATTTAGAAAAAACAAAATTTTTATCAAAAAGACAAAAGTTGTTTTGTTTTAGATAAATTAGGGGTCTCAAAATCAGACTCGACTCACCAATTCGAAACTATTCAACTCGAAAAAAATCAGGTTTGAGTTTGAGATTCTCGGGTTCGGGTTGGACCCGATAGCTGACCCGAAAAAAATGATCTGGTTGGATCGGGTTCGGTAGACCCAAAAATTTTAATTTTTTTAAATATAATTAATAAATATTGTCTACATTTTTATATTTTGTATTTCTGAAAAAAAAAATATTTATTGTATATTTATATCATAAATTTTCATAATTTAATATTTATTTTGCACATTTTTTATTTTTTAAACAATTGTTAATTTAATTTAGTAAATATACATTATTTTTCTACAATTAAACTTTTAAATTTAAATCATATATATAAGAGAGATTTTGTTATTTTGTGTTTAAATTAAAAATATTTTTTATTTTATTTAATTTTAAAAAAATTTAAAAAAAAATCGAGTTAGTCGGGTTGATCGGATTAATCGGGTTCGGGTTCGTGTTCGTGTTGAGAGTTTTTGGGTTGGATCAGGTTCGGTTCTGGTCGAGTCGGGTCGGGTGACCCATATAAAATATCTGTTTCACAAAATTGACTCGTGAGACTGTCTTACATGAGTTTTTGTGTTGAAACAAATACAGGAAGTCTAGCTTTTGAAACAAATACTTTTTAAAACAATTTTTGTAATAATTTTTAAGAAAAAATCTTTTTTAAATATATATATATATATACTGTTGGATCTCGGTTTTCTACACGCCCAAACGCAGCAGAAGTTTTAAAATTTTTATTTTATTTTGACAATCAAAATATATTTGATTTGGACGCTCGTATGGTTTTACGATTAAAACATTCATAGGGTGTTAGAAATTATACCTTTGTGAATTAATTCACTTGGCTCCAGAATAAAGGATTATGTCCAGAATCACAAAGAGTTGTGAACCCACGGCTAGCTGTATCCCTGAACCATTGAGGGTCACACAAGCACTGGATCGTTTGTTCCCGTTGAGAGAATAAATTCAAGAAGTTGAATTTATATTATATAGTAAATTCAAGGAGTTGAATTTATGATAATTAAATTTTGAGAGAATAAATTCAAGGAGTTGAATTTATAAAATTTGAGAATTTAATTTATTAAACTCAAATGTTGGATTTATTAAATATTAAATTTTGGAGGTGATGAAAATTCAAGTAGTTGAATTTATAATTTAAACAATAAATTCAAATGTTGAATTTATAATGTATTTAATTTATTAAGCTCAAAAGTTGAGTTGATTAATTAATAAATTAAATATGGTGGGTAATATGTTTAATGAGCTTATAGGAGTACAAGTACAACATAATAATTAATTAAAGTTTTAATGGACCTTGATTAAATTAATTAAATTAGTTAGACTAGCCTAATTAATTAAATCAAGCCCATTAATGTTAATTATGTAATTAGGCTATGACCTAATTATAAATAGGGGTTGCAAGTCATAACCCTAGCCTACAACAATCATTTTTCGAAAACCACTCCTCCAAAGAAAGAAAAATCGGCCACCTTCTTTTGAAAAAGGTTTTTGAGCCGTCTCTCAAATAATCTTCTCCTACGTTAAATCTCTTCTAATATTTCTAGTGCAATTTGGAAGAGTATCAAACAATTCAGTCGTGGACCTGATTAGACGAAACGAGAGGATTTCATCGAAGAAAGTTCGTAGGGATTCATCAAGAGCTAATCCGTTTATATCGGATTAGTTGAAGTCAAGTGAATTAATTCACAAAGGTATAATTTCTAACATATATTTATATATTTATTTAGTTCATTGTCTTATTGAACTAAACAGAATCTACTTTCAACAATTTTTATATCATATTCAAAAATTTGTTTTTTCCAATAATTTTGTGTGAAAACAAATAAGACTGGAATGTTGATATTTAAAATTTCTTATTATAATTTTTTTAAAAGTACAAATATGATATTGTTCCAGATTATAAAGATATAATATTACTGTCTGTATTATTAATGAGATTTGAGCGGGGACTTGAGACTTACTTATCTCGAGCAAAAAAAAAATACACAAGAACAACTAAATCTACCTAAATAAATTAAGAAAACTAAATTCCTTGTTATAATTATGATTTTAAATAGAAAAAGTAAAATTTTAGGAACTATAAAAAAAAATAGTTGATTAGGAAGTGGACCAGTGGTCCGTGTGATTTATGGCATTTCTAGTGATACCTTACGAAAATCAGCTTAATTTTGGTCCCCCGCTTGTTATTTTTTTTAAAAGAAAAAAGTCATGTACAGCCTACAGGGACATATCTCAGATAGCTTTTAATTCAAACTAGGCACTACCCTTAAAAATAAAAATAAAAATAAATATAGGTATTATCGATTTTTTTATGACAATAAAACTCATTGTCGTTACCCTTCAGTTTATACCGAGTAAAACATCGAACTAATGCAATAATCTGAAAATTACGCTAATCAGATAAAATATGACGATTTAGTCCGATAATATTTGTAAAATTCTGATTTAAATTATTATAATTATTATTTATAATATATAATTTGCACGTGTAGATGGAAAGCGTCGGAAAAAAATCTGAAAGATGTTGGACGACTCGGCGTAATTAGGCTACCGCTGTTGGGCCTTTTGGGCTTGAGAGAATAGGGCAGGGGCCCTAATATCATCGTCGATTTATGTTTCTTGAATTCCTCTCGTACTTTTTTTTTAAAATCCTAGCATACAACGTTTAAGTCACTTAATAATCACCTAAATATTATATGTCTTGTTATTTTTTTTACATTTTTTATAATATTTTTTAGTTTCTAAAATAAGAATATTTTCAATATTAGTAAATATGAAGCTTTAAAGTTATATTTCATATGTATAATGTATATATTTTTTATTTTTTGGTAATTGTAATTGATTTATTTAGAATATATTTTAAATACACTGAAAAAAAAAAAGAAAAAAAAGAGGACATACATACCATGTTGTAGCCACTGTGGATTGGGTAAATATTGGGCCTACTTTTGAATAAAATACCGACAGCCCATGTGAAAGAAAAAAGACCCAGGTGGATAGGAGCACTGTTGGTGAAATATCTCTAAAAAATGACTTTATCCGGTTTAACTATTTTAATTGTTTTATTAATTTTAAAATATCAGATAATTATGAATGATAAGGAGGAAAAAAATGGGTAGAATTGTTAAAGTGCGCATAAATCATGCGACTTGAGCTAATTGATCGATGATCGTGAGGGACGAAGATGAACAGAAACTGCTTCTTAGTACAGGAGTGAGAGAGAAAATTATACGAAAAGAAGAAGTAGTCAATTTTATTCACATGGTGGGTCTATTTATACACGTACAAGAAGTAAGGAGAGCCAACTAACTAGTCAACAATGTAGTCTAACAATTAATGAAGCAACAGTATGCTACTGCAGATTACAGTGTGTAACATCCCCCCTCAAGCTTGGAGTATATTGAGCAAACCAAGCTTGGACATCAAAAAACGATGTTGATCAGAGCTCAATGCCTTAGTAAACACATTGGCAAGTTGACAGTGTGTAGAAACGTGAGATGTAGCAATGACGTGATCTCGAATTTTGTCCCGAATGAAGTGACAATCAACCTCGATATGTTTTGTACGTTCATGATATAATGGATTAGCAGCTATGTGGAGAGCCGCCTGATTATCACAATGAAGCATGGTAGGGCTGCTAAAAGAAAGACCTATGTCAGTGAGGATACCACGCAAACAGACAATTTCACATGCAGTGAAGGCCATCGATCTATATTCTGCTTCCGCTAAAGAACGAGAAATCGTACTTTGTTTCTTGGACTTCCATGAGATCGGGGATTTACCAAGGGTAATGAAATACCCAGAAATAGATTTACGACTCATGGGGCAAGATGCCCAGTCCGAATCACAATAAGCATACAGGTTAAAATCACAAGAAGCTGATAAGAAAATACCCATTCCAGGAGATCCTTTCAGATAACCAATAACTCGTTATGTTGCACGCATGTGAGATGATTTTGGTGCTTGCATGAATTGACTGAGATGTTGGACAGCAAAACAGATATCAGGGCGGGTAATGGTGAGATAGATGAGGCGCCCAATAAGCCGTTGAAAGATAGTAGGATCATGGAGAAGAGGGTCAGTGGCAGAGGGAGCCTGCGTAGTGGTTAAACTTTCATAAAAAAAAGAGGAAGTTAACTTGAGATGTTGTTCCATAGGAGTAGAGAACGACTTACAACCAGCCATGCCTGTATCTGAAATCAATTCCAGGGTATATTTACGTTGATTCAAACAAATCCCGTGTTTAGACCGAGCAACCTCGAGGCCCAAAAAATACTTGAGAGGGCCAAGATCCTTGATAGCAAACTTGGAATGAAGATAAGATTTCAAAGCTACAATAGACTCATGATCATTGCCGGAAATGACAATGTCATCCACATAAACCAAAAGAATGGTTATATGGGAAGCACGTCGCTTGATGAATAAGGAGTGATCATGCACTGATTGTGTAAAACCATACTGAATCATCACAGAACAAAACTTCGAATTCCATTGGCGAGAAGCTTGCTTTAACCCATATAAAGATTTCAATAATTTGCAAGCAAGATTCTTTTGTTGTCGGTCAAAACCTGGTGGAATCGACATATATATATCCTCGGTGAGATCACCTTGTAAAAAAGCATTAGTGACGTCCATCTGATATAAAGGCCATTGTTTAGCAGAAGCAATGGGCAAGAGACATCGAACCGTGACAATTTTTGCAACAGGGGAAAAAGTGTCGTGATAATCTATCCCATATTGCTAAGTATATCCTTTAGCCACAAGTCGTGCTTTGAATTTGTTAACACTACCATCCGCATTATACTTAATCTTGTAAACCCAACGACAGCCAATAGGTTTCTTGCCCGGAGGAAGGGGCACAATTGCCCAAGTTTTGTTGGCCTCAAGGGCTTCAATCTCAGCCGCCATAGCCTGCTGCCATCTTGGATCAAAAGAAGCCTCTTTAAATGAGGTGGGTTCAGAAAATTGAGAGATGGATGCAAGAAATGAGTGATGAGGTAAAGAAATGTTAGTGTAACCAAGATAGTTGGATAAATCATAAGGTTTGTTGGAAGAGGATGAGCTGGATACAGTAGAGCAAACAAAATCTCTAGTCCAATTTGGTGGTTTAGACTTTCTGAATGAGCGCCGAGGTTCTGGAAAAATAGAAGAAATGGGTGATGAGCTAGATGATAGGATGGCCACTGGAGGAGATGAGACATCATCTTCAAAATTTATTGTTGCAGAAGGTGGAAATAAGGCAGTAGGTGTAGAGGTGTTCGCAAAAGGAAATATATTTTCATGAAACACCACGTCCCGTGAGACAAGGAATCTATTAGTGGTAGGATCAAGAAGCTTGAATCCTTTTTGGTGAGGTGGGTAACCAATGAAAATATATGACTTAGCACGAACATCAAATTTGTTAGTTGGTCGAAGGTTTTTTGCAAAACAAAGACAACCAAACACTTTAATGTGATCAAAGGAAGGGACTTTATTGAAAAGAGCTTCAAACGGTGTTTTATTATCAAGGAGGGGAGTCGGGGTGCGATTGATCAAGTATGCTGCATGAAGGATGCATTCACCCCAATAAACATCAGGTATAGATCCTTGAAATTTGAGAGCACGAGCCACATTAAGAATGTGGCGGTGTTTGCGCTCAACTATCCCATTTTGTTGTGGTGTGTAGGGACGTGAACTTTGATGAATGACACCAAGAGTATTGAAGAAATCATTACAGGCAGTGTTAAAAAATTCAGAACAATTGTCCGAACAAATATTCTGGATTTGGGTATTGAAGTGAGTTGACACAAAGGCAAAAAAGTGTTTCAAGATACGAAGAGTGTCTGTTTTAAATTGCATCAAGAATACCCATACACATCTCGAAAAATCATCAACTAAAGTAAGAAAATATAAAGCACCTTCATGAGTAGGGTTGTGATGAGGACCCCATATGTCCATGTGAACAAGATGAAAAATATGAGGAGATTTGTGCCTCTCAACAGACGGAAAAACGTTTCTGGTTTGTTTAGCCATTGGACATATAGCACAATGTTGTGTAAGGTGATTTTGTGTAATAAATGGTAGGCATCTCAATCGTTCAACAGACATGTGACCAAATCTTCTATGCCAAAGATCAATATTATTATTGATAGAAGAAGAAACATTACAAGCTGGTAAGTTTTTGGTTGAAGAAGAAACTGGAGTACAAAAAGGATCACTCAATTGATTATTTTGCACAACTAGTGAGGAAGGATTGACAAGGTAATACAAACCATCTTTCAGTCTACCAATCCCCATTATCTTCCCAGTCAAGAGTTCCTGAAACAAACAAAAGGTTGGGTAGAACACCACACAACACTGGTTATCATTGGTGAATTGAGATATTGATAGAAGATTGAATTTGAAGTCAGGAACGTGAAGAACATTTTGCAATGTACAAGAGGGTGACAATGGAATTGAACCAGTGGAAAGTATGGGGGTAGAATTACCATTGGGGAGACAAACTGATCCAGTGGACGCAGGGCATGGTTGAGGATTTTGAAGTCCAGTAGAGGTACCTGAAATATGAGCATTTGCACCACTATCCAAAATCCAATCATGGCCAGCAGAAATTGACATCAAGCTGGTAAGTGTACCTGCTAAATTTGCTGAATGTTCTTGCTTATCAGTAGAGTTCTCAAGCAATTGAAGTATCTGTGCATATTGAGCAGGTGTGAAGGTGACCCCCGAAGCATCAGTGGTTGTAGCAGATGCATCACTGATTGTGTTGTGTGCAGACACTCGCGGAGTCCTGGAAATTCCCTTAGTACCTTTGGTTTGAGGAAACCTTTTGTGCAGTTTATGCCCCGGTGGGTAACCGATCAATCGAAAACAATTTTCTTTCATATGGCCTGGCATTGAGCAGTGCTCGCATTTGATGCTACCAGATTGCTTGAAGGATGAAGAATAAAAAGCTGTTGTTGGAGCATCTGTTATTGTTTGGAATGTCATCACTTGTCTATGGGATTCTTCTTGACTAACTAGAGAATATGCTTGACTAACAGAGGGAAGTGGACTCAAGAGAAGAATCTGACTTCGTATTGGACCATAACTATCGTTGAGGCCCATAAGAAATTGAATTAGCCGTTGTTGTTGCTCGTATTCAACATAAGATCTTGACGCAAGACATTCACACGAAGGGGAAGTGACCATTGAGGATAACTCATCCCATAACTGTTTAAGCTTCGAGAAGTAAACTGAAATGGTGCTCGATCCTTGAGATAGTCGAACAATATCACGATGAATAACATATATGCGTGAACCACAAATTTTGTCGAATCGTTCCTTTAAATCCTCCCAAACACTATATGCATCTTTCGCATAAACCAGCCCGCAGAAGATCTCCTTGGATACGGAAGAAAAAATCCACGACAAAACAACTGCATTGCAACGCTCCCATTGATAAAGAGATGGAGAATTTGCAGCTGGTTTTCGATACGTACCGTCGATAAATCCGAGTTTATTCTTCGCGTGTAGGGCAATCTTCATTGCTCTGCTCCAAATACCATAATTCTCTGATCCAATTAGTGGATCAACAACAAGAGATACTCCTGGGGCATCGGATGGATGCAAATACAGAGGATCATTAAAGCTAAAATTGGAGATCTGCGTAAGTCTACTGGATCTGTGTTCGTGTAAATGACCCAACTATGGGCAGAATGAGTGACCTAACTATAGGCAGTCCAACACATAACGATGAAACCTGTGCTCTGATACCATGTTAAAGTGCGCATAAATCATGCGACTTGAGCTAATTGATTGATGATCGTGAGGGACGAAGATGAACAGAAACTGCTTCTTAGTACAGGAGTGAGAGAGAAAATTATACGAGAAGAAGAAGTAGTCAATTTTATTCACATGGTGGGTCTATTTATACACGTACAAGAAGTAAGGAGAACCAACTAACTAGTCAACAATGTAGTCTAACAATTAATGAAACAACAGTATGCTACTGCAGATTACCGTGTGTAACAAGAATAAACTAATTCACCATTTTCAATTTTCAAATAACATGGTATTTTCTACTATTTGTAATATCTATACTATTATATAACATTTGCACATCTCATAATAACTCATTGAATATATCTTTTATGAAACAGTTTCACATATCTAAACGTGTCAATTCGATCCATACATAAAGTGAAAAGTAATATTTTTGATATAAAAATAATATATTTTAATTAATTGCATCGGATAATAGATATGTCTCATAAGTTTTTGTTGCGAGACATTCTCATATTATAACTGTTTTTGTGTATCAATCACATCAAAATTTCTTCCCCTTTTTTCTCAAATTTTAACTCACGTATTTTTCAAGTTATTAGTTATCAAATGATTAAATTATCCTCACTTTTTCTTTAACCTCCCGTGTCCTTTTTTTCCTAATTAACTTCTTTCTCAAATTTCATCGATTATCAATTCTTATTAAATTATCGACAATTTTTGTCACTTCATTTTTTAACTACATAGAGAAAAAGACAAAATTAAGCATTTAAAAAAAGTTTAAAAAATAACACTATCACTTCACTTACATTAATCATGGTGATTATTTTACTCTTATTCGTAATTCACTCTTTATACTTAGTCAGCCCCCAACGAAAGGGCATCATAATTCTTAATTATATCTTCCACCCACACAAAAAGGTAGAAAAATCTCTCTATTTAAAAAAATAAAAAATAAAAATAGAAGGCCGCATGACCACCTACTACGACATTGTTGCATCAATTTATACATATTATTTGGCGTGAACCTCAAAAGCACGCACAACTTTTTCAGTGCCCGATCTCACACTAATTACCTTAACTCACATATTTATCACTTAATAATTAGTAATTTATAATCTGTAAATACAAATCTGAAATTGCTCCTCAATCCGGACTTCATTCACTGACTCATTCATCAGTAGTAACTAGTAAGAGCTGGGTAATGTAACGACGAGGCATCATTAGGCTGGGTAGTTAGGTCTTCTCAAAGCTCTAACATTCACGTCGAAGGAATGAAAATACCCGTTTAACAAACAAGTTACGCACCTTTGAGTTCTCATGGTGATCAATCCAAAATCATAATATTTAAAATCCAAAACTTGATGTCTTTTTAGTAAGGGAATTTGGTACGACTTAATTACACCAAACTAAATTTAGATATATGACACCTTTTTTTTTTTTTAAAAAAAAAGCACATTTATTTTAAATACACTTGAGAAATTTTTTTTTTTTAAAAAAATACTTAAGCAATGTTGTTTTACAAATTTTCAATCAGTTAATTGACAGTAGATCTCACGATGCACACTATAGTCTACTAGCAATGATAATATCTCAAGATAAGCGAGGAAAATGATAATGGCAGTGTAATTGTAGATAAGAGCTCTCAAGACCAACGAAGAAAGATGAAACAAAAGAAAGGAACACAGCCATTGAAAGTTGTCATTTCTCTGGTTTGTACATATAATCATGCATCTCTCTCTCTCACAAACACACACACTGACACACAGATCGCTTTATACGTACACCTAACGAACATGCCATGAAATAGTAACTAGTGTGTTCTTTCCTTGTTCAATCATTATTCTTCTTTTTTCCTTCTTAAATCCATCTCATTTTTCAGCAGTTCCTCACATCACATGACTGCTGTACTGTAATACTCTGTTTTTTCTCAGTAGATTCATTGGTTTTTTGGGAGGGAGTTCATTAATTCCAAGTAGAGAGACCGAATCTTGTTGAAATGTATCCATGGGTTGTTTAAAGATTCAATCTTGGAGGAGTTGATGCGGTACTTGAGTCTCCCAACACACTCTTTTGCTACTAGGTCTGTAGAATTGCTAGTTTCGAGATGTCCCACTTGGATTTGGAATGCGGCGGTGGTGGAGCCGGCCCAAGAGGCGGAGCGGCGGAGGAAGAAGAGGGTGGCAGCATGTGTTTCTCCGACGCTGAAGAAGAATCTTGCGACTCCCAATTCTATTCAACTGCAGACGGTGAAGGGTCATACGATGATTTTAGCATTGCGTGTGGCTCAGAATCGGGTGAGATTCTGAATGAAGATGATGGTTTGGAGAATGGGAGAAGTTCTGATTGTTCGGTGATTGTAGAAAATGGTGGGGTAAAGGAAATTAAAGTGCATTTGGGGATGATCGAGAGAGATTGTAGAATTTGCCATTTGAGCTTAGTGAGCAGCAGCCCCGGCTCTGGGGTCGCCATTGAGTTGGGTTGTTCTTGTAAGGATGATTTGGCTGCTGCTCATAAAAATTGCGCTGAAACTTGGTTCAAAATTAAAGGAAACAAGTGAGTGATCAATCCCATTTGCGCAATCTGTTTTCTTCTTTGCCTTTTATTTTGTTGACGTTTCTCCCATGTTTCTTCGATTCAAAGATTTGTAATTCTTGAAAAGAACCTATGAGATACTTTTTTTTTTTTTTTTTTTTTTTTTTTTTTTTTTTTAATTTTTTTTTTTTTTTTTTTTTTTTTTTTTTTTTTTTTTTTTTTATTTTTTTTTTTTTTTTATTTTTTTTTTTTTTTTTTTTTTTTTTTTTTTTTTTTTTTTTTTTTTTTGTATTTTGTTGTAGAAACTTGCATCTCGAATTCGAATCATATCTTTATTATCCCACTCATAATTTTCAGGACTTGCGAAATATGTAATTCAGTAGCTTGCAACGTCGTCGGGTTGAATGAGATTGAGGCTGCAGCAAATGAGAACATTGACTCAGTTTTTGCAACCATGGCCGCGGCAGCTCCAGCACCACCATCTGCCGGTGCTATAGAAACTCGGGGTTGCTTGAACGGCCACCGGTTCTTGAATTTTCTTCTCGCTTGTATGGTATTCGCATTTGTCATTTCTTGGCTCTTCCACTTTAACATTCCATCATAGTAGTAGATTAATTTGTTCAAGATATGTGACTGTGATATGAAATTAAAATCGATTATCCCAATAAATCGTGTATGTTGATAACAAACGCAGCATTACATGTTTGTGCAGCTGAAATCAACTAAATAAATGTCGTGTTCCTTAAAAATAAATACATAAATGTCGTGTGACCTTCTCTTCACATTAGACAGTAAATTTTATGTTTGATGTATTGGGTCTGCAAAGGATTTGTTTGTTTTTATATAGCTTTTTTAACTAAAAAAGTTATGAGTTCGGATTGATAGAATTTAGAAATCGTTAGCCTGGTCCAGCTAGGTAAATTGGGAAGGAGTGACCTTAGCTTCTGCAAAGCATGTGATAGATCATATAGCACATATATGCATAACAAAAAGCAGTTCCAAAAAACGAGATTAAATGGTACTTAAATGATTAAATGATACAAAAAAAAAGCAGCCGAGGCTTTTTATAACTTTGAACAAAAAAAGATGTTTCCAGCTTAAAAGGGTCTCTTTCATCTCCAATACAGAACTATAATGACTCGGGAGCCTATTCGAGGAGAGATCTAAAATTCAATTGATATAGCCACAGTTAAAAATGAATATCAATGACATAAAATGCATTTCATTTCAAACATAATCTCTCCCTGAATTTGTGATTCACATTCCACAGAAGATATGTTCCACGCTGCCTATCATGTGGCAAGATGAAGGTAGGACATGGTGCATGTGACTCTATAAATGCAATGAAATAGGATAATATAAGTAAGAGACAAGAAAAACAAATGAATACAATGGTGATTCCATGATTCATTAGCTTTCACAAATTTGGAATCGAAAAGCATGACTTAACACAGACGATGAAGAAGAGAAGTGATTGCCACATAATAAAAGAATTTCTAAAACGTTATCAGACAAGGCAGAGAGGCAAGCTTTGAACCCTGCATGATCTAAAACACAGATCATTCAGAAATCGAGAAGAAATAACAACTACTGATTTCTGCATCACCAAATATCTATCTATACAAAGATACTAAGAACCATATTACTCAAAAAGAAAAAAAAGATACCAAGGATAATAAATTATGCAAGTCCCGACAGTTTTCCTTCAAATAAGCTTGATATTAACTGTGAGAAAAAGTCTAGTTCCAAAAAACGATAATAATGGGTTTGATCACTTGAACAAGCGTCTATATTATGCGACCCCTTTTTTCATTCTTTAGATTCTTCCAACTGGTGAAGAGGGGCGGCATGTGGCTTATTTTGCAGGGATTTGTCGTGAGAATGGGATAGTGGTGGTTGTGGTATTTGGTTTACAGTTTCCAATAATGGCTTCTAGAATGTGTCCCGGGATATTTGTGTCTAAAATTTCAGAAAATTTTTGGCTTGTTAACAGTGCTACACATATGGCAAATGCCTCTACCAAAGGAATTGAGGAATCCAACTCAAGTGAGTAAAATCCATCGCTGAATGCTTCCAGGTTGAAAACAGGTTTGCTGTTTTGCTCTCTGCCCTGTAATAGCATAAGACCGGATAAATATGAATTGATATTTCATATTTGAAATATAAGAGGAAATTAGCAAAGTGAAGCATTAAAACGTTACCTGAACAAAAAGATTAACACGATCCATGGTGGAACAAGACAATGATGATTCGAGAATCTTGCAGCCTTTTTTGATGTGGATCGTAAGGACTCGTAGCTTGCATCCAACATCCCACCCTCCACAATCACAAGATCCACCAGATCTCCACCGACTAATTAAAGAAGATGGTGCACCTTTATCCGGCATTCCATGGACACCACCATGAAGGATGACTACTGCACTGTCAGTGTTTTCATCTTGGTACAATTTTTTGTTGTCATTTAACTCTCTGTCGTTAAGCTTTTGACATGAGTTTTGCAAAACAATAGCTGCCCTCTCCTTTCCAGGTAAAAATTCAGGTTCTTCCTCATCCACCTGCTCTTTGTCAACACCATATAGCACGCATTCTCTCACAGCACATACATCTGAACTCTTACCACATGATTTAGGAAGATGAGTGCTTGAAATTTTCATCTGGCCGAGAATATTACATCCTAGGTTGCATCTTTTACTCTTCGATCCTTGAATCCAAGTCATGTTCTTTTTTCTTATCTCATGAATAGAATAGAATGTATATACCATGCTGTGATCACTCTTTCCAAATGCTGGCAACTTCTTCACGACGGCAGCAAGCATGTCGTTGCTGCTATTCTCCACTACAAGTTTAAAGAAAGGGATCCCATTCTTCAACGAGAGCTGCAGAAGACCCTTAGAAGATAACCCCTCGGACTTTCTATCCTGACACAGTCCCCTTGTGGCCGTAGTTCCATTTGGTGGCTGAACAATATTGGTAGGTTGAGATTCTTTTTTCTTTAGCAATGGGTCTAGCAACCTCCTCAAAGGGCTTGACCTACCCTTACTACTTGAATTTGCCTTATCTTTATCAATGCTATCTGCACCAGTGGTAACTTCCATCACCGGACCAGATATGACAGCAGTATACGTAGAACTCAGTCCTGGAACTGCAGAGTTCACCTTAAAACTAGAACTCCTGCTCATTTTTCCAAGTCCAAAGATGAACCGAGAAGTAGGGGACAGATGTCTTCCTTTAACAGTAGGTAGCTTAGCATCTGGTCTCTTTCGAGCCTCGCCTAAAACCGAATGTTTTGCAGTTTTTTCATGTGTAATCAAAGCTTCAGCTCCAGATGGTATTGGGATGACAATTTCAGAAAATTCTCCAGGTTCCTGAGGAGAAAAGCAATTAGAAATTCTGTTTCCTATTGCTTCAGACAATTTTCCATCAAGAGACATCCTTGGTTCTGAAAACTGAGAACTTTCTGAGCAACTCCTCTTCAGAAAATGTTTGGATACTAAGAGAAAATTTTGCATCTCCGCAGGGAAACCCATATAAGTATAGTTCGCTCCATCATCCATTCTCTTCTCACTCATTTTCCACTGACCATTGATTGTATCATTTGATAAGAGTGAAATCCTATGTTTTCCATGCTCTGACGACCGAGGCTTCCTTTCGGGAATAGTTTCTCTATTCATATCCTTCATCTTGACTTTGTCCAAATTTGGTTCCGAACAACTGTCATAACTCCCTACTTTACGATGAAATTTTTGGGGCCTATCAACAGAGCTCCTTTGGACACCTTGAAATTCTTGGCTAGGCATTTCCAGGTTTCCCGGCTGTCTGATGCCTTCAAAAGACTCTTCCTTACAACATGTGTCTTTTCTTTCCATCTTGAATGGATTGAGATGAGGACTTTGTGCTGGAAGCTGTTTTCTCTGTGGTGAACCAAAACGTGAATCGGTATCTAAACCACGTGATGAGGGTTGCCTTCTAAGATTGGGACTCATTTTAGGTGGTCCACTTCCCATACAAATAGAGCATGTGCTAGATGATGATGTTTTCTTGTGAATTCTTACAGGCATGCGTTCGTTGTACTTCCATTTCTCCAACCTTTTCCAGTCAAGAACGCCAAAATTTAATGCCTTCTCTTGAATGCTTTTCTCTTTCCCCACTTGCTGCAGAAAGCAAGGCACATTCGACATGTGCTTGACAAGCTCATCATCATTATGCACCTTACTCCCAAGCATTGATTTTCGGTTATTCTCCAAATATTTAAATTGGATCGCATGTTCAGTGCTTTTGGTTTGAGCAAGTTTACTATTTGGATTGTGAAACGGCTGACTAAATTTATGTTTGGCCTTCGGTGTGTCTTGAAAAGGTGAACCTTTTTCGGTCAAGCATGATGAAATCTTTCTATTAACAGCAATTATAGATTGTTCACGCGTTAAACTTCTCTGCTCTAAGCTTTGTGCCATTCGTATAAATGTTTCTACACTTCAAGGACTTCGTTTCCTGACATATTGCACCATATTAAATCTCCATCGAGTTCCTGAGAGTCCTTTCTGAAACTTGCAATCTTACCAGTGCTGTAAGAATGATTGCTGGTAAAGACAAATAATCAGTTCAGCAGTATAAAGCATGCACAATCTATGCTAAATAAAAGTTACAAGATAAGATTTCCCAACGGTCAAAGCCTTCAAGTTTCATGTAGACTCACCCATTCTCAAAATTAACACAATGAAACATGCTAATTACAACATGTCATTTCATCATAGAGAAGTGAAAAAAAACAAACATCAAAATCTGTAATTTATTTATTGGATATGCTCTACACTATGTAGAAAACTCCTCCTTATTTAGATGAATTATCAGAAAAATCAACCTTCACTTTTTGTATAAAAGTATACCTTCCAACTACAGAAAGCAATCTCAAAACTTAACCGGCAGTAATCTTTTGCGTGTTACCATTTCTATGACTTAGATTAGGAAATGGAAGAGAAGAGGAGCCGACAATTCCCGTTTCCTCAACAAACATCAGTATCCAGGTCAGATATGGCTCAATCTCAGCAGAGAAAGGAATCAACAATATAACTGCACATCCATTTGATTTTAAGAGTATTTCAAGAGCGAAACAACTACCGACATTACCGACTTGATTTCAGAAGCGCTTCAGAAAGCAAGGATCTTTAAAGATTTATACAACCTTAAGGAGGAATTTATGAGTTCCACATTATATGTTGTGGCAGCAATTTAATGATTATTCCAAAATCTAACTCAACAACAAAGTCGCCAAGCGTTTCGTGTCCAGAACAAGAAAATCAAAGATCCAAACAGGCTGAGCCTCAAGAAGAACAAAAAAGCACCAAAATGACCATGCATCGAAGCTACAATCGAGAGCAAGAACTGAAAAAAAAAACACTTTAACAAAATCAAGAAATATCAGTAATCAATTTCCCCAAACAAGATTTCAAGAAAAAGCGTTTCCGTAGTCGGTCGAAAAATACATATAAATGGGACTTACACTACAATCAAAGAGAGGAATAGCAGAGCGAGAAAGCAAGAAATCCACTTGGAACTGCCCGACGTCGGAGATTTACAACGAGATAATAATCCCCGCGAAATGATGTCTCACCGCAGCCAACATGAGAGACA
Organism: Primulina huaijiensis; assembly: GCF_012295235.1. Classification (NCBI taxonomy): domain Eukaryota; kingdom Viridiplantae; phylum Streptophyta; class Magnoliopsida; order Lamiales; family Gesneriaceae; genus Primulina; species Primulina huaijiensis. Next base: position 17,340,215 of record NC_133321.1, read on the forward strand.
TTTCTTTTAACGAATAAATAAATAAATAATGCTAATTACACAATTATATACTTTTTAAAATTATTATTATCATTATGATTTTTAGAATAACCATATTCAGTAACATCTATCAATAACCTTATATTTGATTTTCAGATTTCATCATATACTGGCTACTATGCACACATGGTGCGTGTGTATATTTTTTTTATAATTATCGAGAGATTTAAGTAAAATTTGATAAATTATCGAGGGATTAAAGTGTCATTTGAATGGTTGTAATTAAAAAAATTAAAAACAAAAATATTTGTTGAAATTTAAAAAAATAAAAAAAATACAATATTGATATCATATAGAGGTAAAATTGGAAAAGCAAAAAGCAGACCAAGACACTATATAAAATATTTTAAAAATAATATTATATCATGATACATATAATACAACTAAATATATATTTAATTTGGTTAATAAGAGGTTATTCTTGTAATACTGGTCCAAAAAATATATCGACATTTATTATTATATTTGGTGTTCCGTAAATAAAGAAGATAATTTATATAAATGGTTATTATTAAACTAAAACTAACAATATATATAAAATGAGGTGGCAATAGACGGGTGGTCAAGATCAGCTGGCACCGCGGGGCCCAAGTTTATTAGGTGGGCCGTTGGGTATTGCTAGTGGGCCCATTCAGAGTATTAATAGAGACTTTTTGTTGTTTCTGTTGTGGACCTTGGTCTTTTCTAATTTCATATTATTGGGATTCTCTACACGTTATTATCATCAATCTAAGAAATAAAACTAGAATTTCATTTTTTTTTGTCAAATTATATTTATTATCTTACTTTCTATATTAAAATAATTTTCATTTTTGTTCTATACATATAGAATTTATATAAAAAATTGAATTTGATTCATATGAACGCAAAATTTTGCAATCCATATTGTTATATAAATGTATTTTTTAAAAAAATTAACCTTATAGTTGAAATTCTCATTCCACCCATGTATATTGTTATATAAACATCCAAAAAAAAGAGTAAGTCTCTTGTGAGACGGTCTCACGAATCTTTATATGTGAGACGGGTCAACCCTATCGATATTCACAATAAAAAGTAATACTCTTAGCATAAAAAGTAATATTTTTTCATTGATGACCCAAATAAGAGATTCGTCTCACAAAATACGACCCGTGAGATCGTCCAACTGTTGGACAAAAAAAAATTTCAGACATCATGTGTCCTCAATTATTGTGGGAAAAAATTATTACATATTGCTATATTAAATGCTGGCCTCATATCTCATTAATGAAGCTCATATATTAATACATCCCATTGAATATAGTTGATATGATATGTGTTGTCATCTGTTTCATGCCATTTTCGTTTGGGGGTGGGTACGGTATACCACCTACCCTAAATATCAGTATGGAAAAATCGATATCGGAAATTCGGTATACCGAATGTTCGATATGAAAAAGTTCATATCGAATACCGTACCGACACCGAAAATTTTGTCGGTATACCGAAAATATTTTCGGTATACCGAACTTAAATTTTAAAAAAAAAATAAAAAAAAATTATTTTCGGCATTTCGGTATATACCGAAATACCGAAAAAAAATATTTACTTACCGATACCGATACCGAAAATTTCGGTATTTTTTCGGTACGGTATTTCGATATTTCGATATATTTTCCCAGCCCTATTTTCGTTTGCATACTAAAAACAATTAGTCATTTTCACATATAATTAATGTCGCTTTTCAAATGTTATTTTTTTTTATTTTTTTAAGTCGATGTAACTCATATCCGATATGTATTCACTAAACATATGGTTAATACAATAGGTTACTAGTCAGGTAAACTACATCGGACAAACTCTGTATAATAGAATTAGTCGAGCAAGTATTGTGAAGAAAAATGGAACCTAAAGTTTTATTTTATTTGATAATATGTTTATCTAAGTTTGAATCCTTTTGTTTAGTGAAGTATCTCTTAACCCATTATGCCTCATGCTTTTAAAAAATGGATTCTTTAATATTCGAGAGAAATCATAATTCATATGAAATTACCAATCTTAAATTTTTATAATAGAATCTGGATGAAATTTCTTTTTTCATAAAGGAAAAGTTCAATGTATTTGGAACAAAAACATGAGTAGGAGTGACTGTGTGTTGTCATCTTTGTGCATGTACCCACTCGAGACTGCTTTTTGGACTTTTTAATATCCCAAATGTTGACAAATAACCTTACACGTTCTTGCATGCGCAAACACATTTGGAGATTGATTCTTGATTGCATTGTTAGCTCATAGTTTGAATTATTTTAATCCATATTCATATTGGTTTTCAAGTTAATGATACAAAAGACATGATTTCAATAAAAGCTGATTGTTTACTAAAAGTGGATATTAGTAATCTAATTATTAGAAGTTACTAGTATCTTAATTGTGCCTTGCACGGAATGTTATTTTATTTAATTATCGATTAAATTTAGTAAATATGAACATTTGAATAAATACTTAAAGTTTTTATATTATGTAATTAATATATTTAAATTTTAAATATTATTATAAAAAAAATATTATATAACAACATCTTAATACAAGTAGAGATAACTGTCAAAGATCGATAACAATCTTTTATCGTCAAATCGACTTTTTAATAATTGCATTGAATGTATTTGATGAGTGTAACTGTTATTAATAAAAAAAAATGATTTTAAAAATCATATATTATTGTGTCTATCAAATTTTTTAAAAATAAATATATATTTTTCAACATCAAAATTCTCGTCATTTATTATACATATGAATCTTGATTAAAATTTTTAATTATTTTTAAGAACGTGATAAAAAAAAATTCACTAACGTTCTGATTAAGATGCATAATAATATCAATATACAGATAATCTACATACAAAAAATTCATGATGATACTCTGTACTAAAAAGATGAAATATGTAATATTATATAAAAAATTTATATTTTATTTAATAATTTAGATAATATACAGAACTAAATATACAAAAGTATCACAAAATGTATAAAATCACTTTCTTGCATGCTCTCGCATTCATGCTATAAATTTTCGATTAGTCGTCAAACAAAATAATTTTTCTTTTACCAAATTAATTACATTTCGATATACATTATGAATCACATTTATATATAAAAAAATCACCAAATACTTTGGGTGGCTCCACCCTAAAAAAAAAAAAAAAAAAGCAAAATTGGTCCAAAAGTCATCAATTGAGAAAGGCAAAAAAAAAAATAAAAAATAAAATAATAATAATTGTAGCACGCCTTGTTGCATGAAATGTGGCAATTATCACTTTACTTTTTATGTTTTGTTCTTAATAAAAACATATACAAAACTTGCTATGATGCGTTCGTGCAACTTTTACTTTACTAGCAAAGTTTTTGGGCCATCTCTCACATATTTGCTATGGGCATAAATTATAATGACTCAATGGATATATCCAAAAAGTTAAAGGTTCTCCATCATGTGTATTACTTTATATTAATGATTAGTGAAGGATGGGTTCATTATCGTTTACTTTTACTTTTAAAAAAATTAGATATTGATCCGTCTAGTAATTAGGTAAAATGAAACATAATTTCAAAATAATTTATATTTATCGCATACTTTCTTCTTGTATTTAATCACCCAAACATATATTTTATTGCCTTAAAAAACGATCATGTCCCATTGTCGAATCCGTACCGTGTAATCTTCGAGCTCGATGAAGCTGGCTGGACGTAGTTGTCTTGTTGCCTCCGTGAACAACGTCAAGGCTTTTCTTTGGGCTTAATTTTATTATGGGCCTTGGTCGGGTGAGGCCCAATATTCCTCAAACAGGTGAATAATGTATGTGAATGTATGCTCGTTTTCTCAAAAAACAAACATATTGTACATCAAAACTTTAATGTGAGTCTCCCAGCACTTTCGGGAGATGTAGTCTTATACGGTTTTGCTCAATACTGTTTACCTAACTAGCGTTAATTGTAAGTTATTTTATTAGTCTGAAGGTTTAATCAATACGTACTGAAAAATACTATACAACAAGTTCCATCGTCATAAAAAAAAAAATTAATATATGTTTACTATTGATATTATTAATATTTGTTTACAATCAGAAGAAGAAGAAGCATCACAGAGTCTGGAATATTCTAAGAAACTTCCTCCACCTTAAATTCCTATCCCTATTAAACTAGACCTGTCTGATAAAAAAAAAAAGAAGATTATTCTTTCGCAGCAAAATACATGCAGAAATTCCAATTCTCGTCACTTCAAAACCCAACTAAAGGTGAATAAAGTGGAGCATCGATTTGAGTTTTGTTCAGTGGCATCCCTCCATTAGTTCCTTTTCATTACCGATCCAACAAGTGCCTTCATAGAAGACACTTTGGGAGTCTTGTGAAGCCGTCTTTTCTCATAAGCTTCATATTCTTGGAAACACGGAAGGAGAAATATGAGGATTTTGCACCCTATTGAGTTCAGTTTCATTTCCGGAAAATTCGCGAGGCGTCGGGGGAGAATGGCGTACTTGCTGTCACAAATGACTCTTATGCTGAGAAATTTCATTTCAAGAACATTTATGTGCTATCACTGAACTACGGTTCTGTATAATCTTGGAATTTTGGAGGCATAATGAACTCAGAAATGAAGTGTCTTCCTTCGGTCTAAGTATCCGCTGGACCGAAACATGTACAAATTGGTCCACCTAATATTTTCGTTTCTAGTCTTGGCTGAAGAGAAATGGATAACATATGGTGCATTGAAGTTTAGATATGTGGTAAATCTTCTATTATTTTATCCATAGAAAATTTGATTATATATAATATTATTATTGAAATGCAGGTGAAGTTTGCTCTCACTTTTTTCAATTAATATTTGAGAAGGGAAATAATACAAAACAAGTGACATTCCACCAAGCATTCATCGCCCATCTTTATTCGCATTCTATTGCCATCACCAGATGGCAGGCAGGCAGCCACTCGTACCCTTAAAACTTGTACCTTTGCTCCCATAATATCACCCGATTCCCAGACAAGATTCTTATCCTATCAAGTATCAGTACCAACCACACCACGTTCCCCAAATGATTCAAAAGAAACATTCTTATTCTTGTCACTCACTGTTTTCGTGGTTGGGATTCTCCCAAGAGGAAGATAATTGGTTGGTAGTCAGAATTCGGACAACGCATTCCAAGTTACATGTATAAAACACGCAACTTTGTCACCGTTGCTTTCAAATACACTTTTCAAACAATCGGATGCCACATAGTACCCAACCTACCAAACAATGGTCAAAAGTTATTGTACTCAAAAGGCATCAATTCTGGAATCTTTTACCAATATTCGCTGACAGAACGTTTAAAGACTGGACACCATATGGAAGCATAGTCTTATAACTACGTCGGGTTGGTGCAAGGCCCCCGCAAAATGTTTGGCCCCACACCTTTTTTTTTTTTTGGCTAAAAAATGCCGGATTGCCCACGGGGTGTAGCACATCGTGGAGCATATCCAGTTATCCGCAGTCCACTATACCTTGAATGGAGAAGCAAAGGTTCATAGTAAGATACAGCTCAATGGGCTCGAAAAGCATGAAGTTACATATCTTTTACATTATATAGCACCCAAAAAAAAAAAGATACTAACTACAATTACATAGGCTAATAATAGCGATGCCTAGGCATCACAAATGGAGGTAACAAAAGGCAGTCCTTAGCTAAGGTTACTTTTCGTCTGTAAATTAAACTGCTATGCTGCTGTGCTCGATGCCCTGCGTTTGTATCTCCCTACAAATAAATGGGGAATAAAGATTCTTAAACATATAATAAACGAAAAAAACTATTGATGATCTTCGAACGAACTAAATTGATTCACAATCTACACCAAAAGCACAAGTCTGCTTGTACCTAAGTACATGTAAATTCACTTGTAATGGGACGAGCTCCTAGTAATAAAGAGAACCTGCCGAAATAAAACAAAATCTTAAAACATACTCATTGTTTGGTACCATATATAATTTAACGACGATGGTTAACATACCCTGCCACCAGTTTCCTCTTGAAGCACCATCCGAGTCATCTTCTCCTCCATCTTTATTGAACTAAAAAAATGCCAAGGCATCATCAGTTCAATTCCAATTCATAAATCCAGACTTACGATAAATAAAAACTGGAAATAAAATGTTAGCAGATGTTGTCCTATGTTATGACGCATAGAATAAAAGTTCTAATATCCAGTACTGATACATTGTATTAAATAAGCTTCTTAAATGCCCATCAACAATTTTCCACCGTTTTCTCGGGAATTTGCATATCAACTTTACCTAAAGTAAAGTATTTATCCTGCTAGTAAATAGTGGTTCAAGAAAAATGTTGATGGAAAGAGTCTCCTAAAGGAGGCCGCATAATTGTCCAATTTGCTGCAAAAACTATTAATGTGATGTTCCTTCGAATGAACTTTAAGCCTACTCACAGTAGTGAACACAGTGCTCTGGGCAGTCTGTGGTCGAGAATAAAGGTCTTGACCTCCATAGTAAATCGACGAGCTATAATGACAAGGATGCACATTTTCTCCCGGATAAAACGGACCCATATCCTTGCCTTCCGACCTCTGGAAGTTGCCTTCACCCTTTACAACACTACTTTCTGCAAAAGAAGCCCATGGTCATGCATAATACAAAATTGGATACACACTCACAACCGTCACTGAAGAATTACACCAAAGATTAAAGATTTAACTGTTTTTGCAGCATTCATGCAATATGTCAGATACAATTGACTCGAATTCAGCAGGGCCTAAAAGAATCTCGCTGCAACTACTAGACATATGCTGACTACAACTAAATATTCGACAAGATTCCAAATCGGATGGACGATACACATTTGGAATTCTAACGGTTTAACTCAAAGCTCATTAAAAAAAATGCTTTATATCCCGGATGATACACACGTGGTATTCTAACGGTTAAACTCACGATTCATTAAAAAAATGCATCATATGCTTAACACAAATACAATCGGCTGTCGACAGATGGGAGCATAACAATGAAGCAATCACACATTCTATGTTGGAAAGCTATAATCTTCAAGAAATGAGGATCTTGGTTGAAACATACCAGAAACAGCAGTTTTGCTATTCCAACTCTGACTTCCAGAATCAATCTTCTTCTCTTTCTCCGGCATATGCAGAGAATCATTGCCCACGGCCTGAGGCCACTACAAAAATTCAAAACAGATCTCAGTCACAACTTACAAGCACCGAGTTCGGAAAATTCCATATCACGAGGTGAGATACGCGTGTTTGTCATTGAAATATACATTGAACAACTATAATTTACAATTTTATATAGAATACATACACGGTAACTAGCACATGAATGATTGTCACCTGCCATAAAAGATTAATCCTCTATGGATAACTCATTAAATTTTTTAGCAATTAAACACACGATTACTTCAAGAGTCTAACGATCATTATTACGTTGAGATTTATGGCAATAACAGGTAGCTTGATTGAAGCAGTTAAAACTTTCGATTCTGCTCTCTCTGAGTAAGAAAAGCTGAAAATATCAAATTTCTTCACACCCCTTTCATGTCATTTACCGCAAAAACTGAATTTCGTTGCTCACAAAATTTCTTAGACATCCTAACAACCAGAATAATCGATGCAACAACGTACGTATTTATCTTTTCACAAACCAAAAAATGCTTCGACCATCCGACACCGCAAGTCGAAATGTTATAATAACAGTCTACCACAGTACTAAACAACAAATCAAGAAATCCAATTACCTAAAACACAAGAACCCAAATATTTATTGCAAATTATTCTCATTCTTTTCAAAAAAAAAAAAAAAGTCTTTTCTACCTTAGCGGCTGGCGAAAAAATTGACCCAAAAATCCCAGAAGATGAAGCAGCGACGTCAGAATCCTTCGACCCGAAAAGGTCAGAGGTGAATGAAGAACCTGATTTCTTTCCTCCCTCCATTTTTCACACTCTAAAATCTCTCCGTCTCTTTCCCTATTAAATTTGCAGAACGAAAGTCTTGGGCTGGAACAGAGCCCTCTGTGCGCGTATATATGCAAAACCCACCGTCAAAAAGTCCCCTAATCGAACGTAACCGCCGAATATTTCCCACAAACAAACAGAATCCTCGAAGTAAAAAAGCGAAATCAAATGGGGAAAAACGAAAAAAGAAAAACAAACAGAGTAATTTACAGAACAAGACCACGTGAATGAATTATCTCTGACGTCCGTATGGATTATCTCTGACGTAAATACACATACATTATATTTTATATATCCCGGAGAGGAAACACAAATCGAAGTCGTAATCCCATAATATTATTATCATAATCAAATATTATAATAGATATAAATATATTCTATAAAGAAATAAATATATACAATTATACATACAGCGTATTGTGTGTATCTTCTTGGTCGACGATCTCCATTCTTTCTCACACTTGCTAAGTGGCTTTTTTCCTTAATTTTACCTCATTTTTTTTCAAAAAAAAACTAATCTTTTATCTGTCATATTAAATATCTAACCCGATAATTGGCAAAAAATATCCATCTAATGTTTCGAATTTTAAAAAAAGCTTCTTTCTTTTTTTTTTTTCGGTGGTTGTTTCGGTTAGTCGGCGTGATTTGGTGAGAGAGGCAACGTACAGAGAAATGCCACGTGGTAGAAAGGGGAGTATGTGTATGCGTAGGGCCCAGGATTTCAATCTCCAAGCTTTTACTGCCACGAATACCTTAGTAGATAATACAGCCCCTGTCGCTTTCTTTGAATACGGAAACCCTAATTTTGACCTTTGAATTCATCCCCAACCCGATTTGGGAACTTGTTTGGATGAATAATCAGCTTGGGTAACCACAAGCTACTGCTACTGCGGCTGCTGCTTCCTGTGGGACCGTGCGTTCAACCTAATCAAGAAAAATGGGGATAATATTTTGAGTTCAGCCCAACTCAATCTCGAATTGTACCTAAATTTTCGAAATGCCTCAAGATTTTGAGAACCAAAAATAATTAACAGATCTCTAAACGCAGATTGATTATTAAGTGACTCGATCTAGTTTATGATCACAGTCTCTTTCAACCGAAATCAATGGGGTCCCACATAGTCTTGATTCCTATCCATGTCTAATGTTGTATTCCAAACAAAGCCTTAAGTAAACAATCACGTAGTATGTACAGAAGCTATTTAGTACACTGACCATATACTTGTTTGGCAGTTTATGTTTCGGAGGAAAAAGGTCATCTTATCTTTTTATCCTGTCGGCCCAAACTCAGTCGCTCTTCTTCATCCTCACCTACATTAATTAAACAAATCAATTTTATAATCATTCATCAAATAAAAATTATCATCAATATATATATATATAGATAAAAACTTGTGTGAGACGGTTTCACGAGTCGTATTTTGTGAGACATATATCTTATTTGGGTCATCCATGAAAAAGTATTACTTTTTGTGTTAAGAGTATTACTTTTTATTGTGAATATCGGTAAGGTTGATACGTCTCACAGATAAAGATTCGTGAGATTGTCTCACAAGAGACCTACTCATATATATACTAGCTCAATTGGTATCAAGTCTCTTTGAATTATGTACTTATGCCAGGAGGTCATGGGTTCGAGACTTGGGGAGGTATCACTCCACCAACCTGATGTGGAGAGTCCTATGAGTGACGGTGCATGAGCCTTTTATTGTAACGACCATGGGCCATTAGGCTGAACCAACATGGGCCTCGGCCCATACCCATGCACCCCTCACCGGCCATAGGTCATTAGGATGGTCCAGCATGAGCCATAGCCCATGCACATGCACCGTCACTCATAGGACTCTCCACACCAGGTTGGTGGAGTGATACCTCCCCAAGTCTCGAACCCATGACCTCCCGACATAATTCCATAGTTCAAAGAGACTTGGTACTAATTGAGCTAGTGTGTGTGTTTTTTTTCCTTTAATTCTTTGCAATTGAAATTAATAAAGAGAGGATAAGAACCTTATCCTTTAGTTTGATGTATCACTGTTATTCATTTATGCAAGTAGCTAGACAATGTGTGAGGTTTTAAAAGTATACAAATTCTGACTTGACAACAAATATATGGGCTTTGGATCGATTTCAAGAATTAAATTCCCACACGCTAATTTATGTAATCATACGCTAGCTAGACTAGAATTTGAATATGGTTCACTTATTCATGATTTGTAAATCTATCATCAAACTGTCTTCCGACGTGCTGGATTATAGTTAATTTGCGTATTTGACGACCCAAATTATATCAGTATTTGTATGACGTTCAATTTTTTTATTAAATAGTCGAGGATTATTATCGGAATAAACGTGAATAGAAGGCTATGCAGGTCAAACTCGAATGTCGATTTCTTCGATCCGTTGCAATAGGTTCACCAAGTTCTCTTCCATGCATATGTGCTCGAATCCCACAGATGAATAAAGAAAATGAAACATGGACACAGTGGCTGTTTCGCATGCATGTTTAGTTCCAAAAACTTTCAAAGTTTCCGTGTAATAATCTGTCATAAAATTTAAGTTTTGTTCTAGATTCGGGCAAGCGTTTGACTAAGAATTTCGGGAAAATTATATACGGATCAACGCCAAAAAATATGTAGCCATATTTTAAAAATTAAATTGAATTCATATTAATTTCATGATATATACAAGATAAAAAAATTTTTTTTAATAAAGAGATAGAAATAATTAGAGCAAAAAAATGGAAGATTAATATGCATATACATACATAATATATGCAGTATTCATAAAGAGTAATTAGTGGTTTGGAAGAGGTTCCATCATCCCGTGGACAGGATTCAAAGGATGGATAATACAAGAGATTGGTCCTGTTCCTACAAATCATAGGGTAAGGCTATAGTTTCTTTCTTTTGATTCGATATATATATTCGGAAATTCAAAATTATCTTGGCAACAAAAAACATATACCATAATCTATTCTCCACATACAAGACGTTTTCTTTACTCACATCATTTCATGTTGGAATGGAATTATTAATCGCTAATCGCGATTTATANTAATGTGGTATTATTTTATCGTTTAATACATTTTCAATAATTCAATGTTTAATTTTTTGTTTGTTTGTTGATAGATAGATATATATCCGATGACTCATGTTCAATGTATGGCAACGAAAGAGACCTCAAGATTGGATGGTAATATCAACTTGATTCCAAAAAATGAATGTTGAAAATTCAAATTATACATCATTCGAATATTTTGGGAAATATAAGTTCAGTTATTTAGGTTGTTTGGATAAATTTATTTGTCATATCACAAAAAGAAACAGACCAAATTTTAGTTATTATAGTTTTTTTTTTGTAATATATACAACGGGTACTGATGATCAAGCTGCATATATGTATCAAACTTAATTCTAATTTAAACAAAAGTTTTATCATTATGATCTACAATAATTAACAAATCTGAAGTTGATAAATATAAACTCAAGAGAGCCAATAATATAAATATAAATAGAGATATATATTATTTATAGAGTTTTAGTACCAAACTCTCTTATTGAAATATCGAAAATGCATATTTTTCCCTGTGAAAATTAAATAGTATATATAACGTTCGAACTAATCTAGACGATCTGAAATATGAATTATAGAGAATTGAATTTTCTTTCTAGCGAGCTAAGTGCATGTATTTGTGTATGGAGCCGGCGCGGGTGAGCAGTTGGCTTACGTCTCTGCATCTCTTTTTCAATATTTCATTAATAACGATACATGGATTTCATAAATTTTAATTTATTTATATTAAAATTTTATATAAAATAATATATATTGATAAATATTAATAGTAATTGAAAGTTAAAAATATTTTCTAGAAAATTTATGTTTGGAAATGTATTAAATAATTATAAAGTAGAAAAAGAGGGGATTGCGTGACGGAAATTTTTGACAAATAGAATGAGTTATCTAGACAAATTTATAATTAATATGGATAATTTGTGTACATAAAAATACCATTTTACAAACATCATACCTTTACCTTTAAAATATAAATTTTCAACTACAAATTTAGTATGTATGTTTTATTTTTAGAATAATTTGATTATGATTTATGTATAAAAATATTTTTGTATGATATTTCTAGACTACTCTAAATTTAATTTTGAAATATTTAGCTTAGTCTACGCGAATTAAATACAGAAAATGTGTCTCATAATTAATACAATAAAAATCGACATGATATGTCGACGACAAGTCTTCACACGTTATATCAACGTTCAATTTGCGGCGTTTCTAAATCATATCTTCTTTTGTTTGTTTTTTTTTTTAAAAAAAGAATTATTATTATTACGATTTTTTCTTTTGTTCACGAAGTTAATGTATAAAATTGTGGAACGACCCAAATAAATACTTCATCTATTATTTAGTACTAATTTTTTTATATAAACTAAATATATATGTTCAATTTGATTTTTTTAATATATTTATATTCATAATTTTGTTTTTTAAAATTTTATTTTATTTATTGTGTTATTATCTTTTGCTTTGTTTGTTGTTGTTCTAATAAATTATTTTTTTCATAGGTAAAATTTTGGAAAGAAATTGGTGAAACTTATCAATATCTCAGAAATTTTTTTATTTTAATTTTATTAAAGGTTGAAAGATTAAGTTAATAAAAATTACATTTGAAATAACTGCAGGGGATAAGCCCAACCAACTTAACCATATATAGAATATGTGACCAAACTAAAGCAATCATCAAAAATCAAATTTGAAAAATCAATTATCTACTATCAATCCAATGCAGGTCCTGATCATTGGCAACACTAAACAAGAAACCAATTCTAAAAACATAAAAATTCCGATCTGATCGTCTCACGGGTCAATTTTATGAGATAAATTTTCTATTAAACCAAAACTATAAAAAAAAATATTATTTTTCTTCATTCCACTCTCTCATTAGGGAAAGAGACTTACTCTTCTAGAAATAAAGATCAATTTGTGGAAATGATATTATTAATTTGCGTGAAAAATAAAGAAATCTATATATTTGAGACATATGCAGTTTTCTCGATATAAACGTGCATTTTACTCTTGCAAGCTCTCGACCATTTTCCACCATTTTTCGAATCTCTCTATATCCTTTCCATAATGATCCAGCACCAGCAGTTTGATATAGTCATGAGGGACGAAATGGTTCCGGTCTTGTTCCACAACTAAAACAAATTAATTACTGTTTTCAGCATTTTTTTAGCGGATCATTTTAATTTAAGTGGCATCATTTCTTTCCGGATAATTATATTTTTGATCTTTTTATTTGTACTTTTTCCATTTTTGGTCATTTTTATAATGAATATGTATTTTTGGTCATGCAATTTGTATGTTTTTTTGTCATGTTGACAGTGAATTTGTATTTGTAGTTCTATAACTTGTATTTTTTTGAACAGATGGGCAAACAGAGGAAATAGAGAACTAAAGCCAGAGTTTGTTGCACAGTTGATTAAAAAAAAAGGAAAAAAAACTAGACATGAAATCATCATTAAATTAAATACAAGATATACACCATTTTGCATGGTTCCAGCTGCAGGTCCACCACCGAAATGCCATGGATTTGGTGGACCGGGGAGTCTAAATTGCACACGGTGAGAAAAAATATTATCAGTATACATATACTTACAGCATGTAACTTCAATCAAAGAGCATGAAAACAAAAGGTATAATGGTATACTAAAATTCATAGAATTCTCTAAAATATATACGTAAGGCTGGATGGGACTTGGGAGTGCAATTTTTTTTTTTTTTTTTTTTTTTTACCATTTTAACATATATTAGTTACTTCATATCCAGTAATATTTCCCTTATCTTTTCTTTTATACTTTCATTATTTAGCGATCCATAATCACATAAGCTTTTTCTGCATTAAAATTATAAATAGGAATGCTATTTTTAAATATTTATCTATTCATAATACTTATTTATTATTTTCACTTAAATACAGTGCTAGGTTGCTACAATACAGCCGGTGAGCTTACTTGATAAATGATGGAACTATCCGGCATAGTCAAAAATTCTTCTGCTGTTTTATTTTCACAAATACAACAGAGATGAAGGAAACTAGAACTATGAAAATCATTGTCCATTTTTAACTTTGCTAAAAGGTTTCTAGGCTTAAACATCTCTACTGATGGTAAATTACTCAGCTCACTAACATTTGGTTTAATAGTGAATGATTTATTTTTTAAAAAGGGATAAATTAGAGATGTATGTTTCAAGATAATTAATTTTTATGCTTATGTCTCTCCTTCATTTATACGTCGAGCAAACTAATCAACACATACAGCTCGAATGTAGCATAAAACCACCATCAAGAAAGTGGTGGCCTCGGCACCAAGAATCACTTGATCTGGAGTAACATAATCTCGTGATATAGAAACTTTACTTCTCGATTAAATTACGAACAGACCGCATAAACGAACAGAATATAAGTTTACTGCATTTCTCACGCTATATCAATACACAACAGACGGTTTACAACCAAAAGCGATAAAGACAAAGAAACGGAAAAGAAGAGAACACGGTGAGATATTCCCATGCAACAGGAAAAATCACTCAGTCAGAGCATCAGGATCGAACAAGAGGCCCATCACGCTGGAACTAGCATTACACGATCATATCAGAAGCTTTTCGATGGCATCCTGCATTAGGCAATATCAATTTAGAATATCACGATATTGATGGTCTATGAGCAAACAGAAATAAAAATATGGGAGTCGCTCACAAATTACATTACCGTTTTTAATGCAAATTCTGAATATATCATATCAATAATCTATTGATAAACAGGAAAAAATAACCTTCAGTTGCTGTATTTGAGATTTCAATTGGCTGCCTTCGTTGCTGGTCACTGAACAAGCTATAACCGGTCTGGTAACTCCACAAGCCCTACCAAGAGCTTGCTTTGATGGAACAAAAACATAAGGTACATTCTGCACTCAAAGACAAAAGATCAGATAATTTGTTTAGCCTCTGAAATACCACTCAACAAAACCAAAAAATATCAAACTTGGAGCAACATTTGAGGAGTATTTTTGTACTCAAAACCATCACAAGTAACTCATACCTCATGCTAATTAAGTTTTTAAAGTTCCATTTAGTTATTTAAGTTACATAATCAAGCATGCCAACCCATGTGATGCCTGCAGAATGATTTTTTTCTTCAGATTTTCCATCAGCATTGACATCAACTCATTAAATAGACCTGTGATCGCATTAAAAGTAAAACACTGTTCCGATCCTTAGTTCCTTCAGTTTTAACGGCAATTGCATGGTTTTGGAAATGATTAACAAGTTTGAGAGATTGTCCACACAAAAAGGCTAGTCTTTTTGCTCGGGCTTCACGGGAGGACGGTAACTGTCAAGTCAAACTAACAGGCCCATTTTCAAAGTAAATTCAAACAAAACTTTCAAATTAGAAGAGTAACCTTATCTTCAGCAAGAAGCGGAAGGTGAAGAAGAATTTCGAGAGGCTCAGTGTCAGCTGCCATAACAATGAACTCCGAAATTCCTCTGTTGAGAGTCTTAGTTGCTGCAACAAACACACACATGCATTCCATCATCGACATTATATCAACAAACAGAGCAATCAAATAACGATAACATAAACAACCGTTTGGTGCACCATTGGATTCCTCAAGGACCCCGATGCGACTTAATGGGGCGTAGGCGTAAAATATAAGTTTTTCGATGGATTTAGAAAAAAAATTTGCTTTTTCCATCCCCATAGAGAATCCAGGTCTTCTTCTGAAGAAAATATTAATGCAGAAACACAGAGCAAACGTGTAAATTTCACCTTCATTAGCACCCTTCTTAAGTTGTTTGTAATTTGCAGCTTGTTGAACGAGGTCCATGATTGTGATGGTTAGCTGGGCATCTGCCAACGGATACGCTTTTGGATTCACAGCTTCTCCAGTCTAGACACACGCATAACAAATCAAATAGAAAAATAATAACAATAAACTTAACAACGAATAAGAAGCATAAATGAGTTCGGGAAAAATCAAAACTCTGGAGATGAGAGAGGAAATCACGAAAGAATTACCATGGTTGCTGAGTATTCTAAAGGGGAGGTTGCGGGAAGACGCTGCACCAAATAAATTAGGGTTTGTGGGGGCACTAATATGGGGATGGATTAGGGTTTAAATTGAGTTGCAACAAGATTGAAAATATTTCCAATCAACCCATGAGTTTACTGTACCATTGTGAAGTCCCCCAAGATATTTTTTCCTTCGTTTCTAGTCCAAAAGCTTGAAAATACTACACTTGTGCAGTTGTGCTTGTATTATGTACTTGAATTTGATTATTCATTTACCAAAGTATTTATTTTAATAACATTTGATTATTCATTTACCAAAGTATTTATTTTAATAACATTTAATAAATGGTTTTGGGTTATTTTTTTGGTACCAAGAAAAGTCATTAAAAATATATAAAATAATAAAATTATGATTAATTTGAGCGATAGAATATTGACATTAGATGAAAATCCGATATTTAAAATAAAATATCAAATTCAACACTCAATTATAACAAAATCTCTTTATGTTTCAAATAAAAAGGACTGAATTAGACATGGACATTTGTAGACGGAAGGTTTGGAAATTTTCAAATGGACAAATGGCGTGGACTCAAAATTGTCAAAGCCCGTTTAAGAAATGGAAATTAGAGCCCACAATATGAAAACCAAACCTAGATAATAGGCCCATATTGTAAAAATCAAAGCCCAAATTAGACACGCCTCTAATTTTCAGCCAATCTCATCTCCATCTCGGGTTCTCAATGTACCTTGCAGGCTTGCACATACAGAGAGGAAGCTTTATTTCAGAGGTTTTGTGGCAGTTTACGTAAAAAATGTCAATTCTTCATCTTTATGGCTCGGTTTCAACACCGCTTCAATCTCTCTCATCGGCTAATTCGGTGGCGGGAGAATCGATGTCGGTACAAGTGTTGTTCCTCAACACAAAAATCTCAAAACTTTCCCTCACTAGCCCGAGTAATATTCCATCGGAAATGATGACGATTAGGATGGGAGGTGGGCCAAGAACGTATCCAGGTGGGGTCACGAAGTGGCAGTGGAAGAGAATGCAGGCCAAGAAAGCCAAACAGCTGCTTCAGGCCCGTTTAGCCCGAGAGCGACACATCTACGAGATGAGAAAACGGGCAGAGCTGAAGGCGGCGGTTTCCGAACTCGAAAGACCGTGGGAGAGGATTGAGAAGCCTCCATCTTTGTTTTCCATCAGTGCTGACGAGCAGTTGAAGGTGCTGGCGGATAGGTTTCAGAAGCCTGGTGGGTTCGACTTGTGGTCTGAGAGAGACGGCCCGGAATTGTTCAGGCCCGATAATGGGCTTCCGTCAACAAGGTTTTTCCCTAAAGGGGTTGTTCATAGTGTAAAACCTTACGGTAGAGTTGGGAAAATAGGTGATGGGTTTGATAAATTTGGGAGCTTGAGCCCAGAAGAAGATACAGGGGCGAGTGGAGCTGATGGAAAGGCGAGTTTGCAGAGAAAAGGGATTTACAGGAATCCCCAGAGGAGGTCGCAAAGTGAATTCGAGAAAGTAAGCAATGGGATTGATTTTGGGTCGCGTTCTGAGAATGTTACACAAGAATATCAAAATACGAAAGCTTCGAAGGAAAGATTTGGAAAGAAGGGCTATAGTAGAGAGCCTTTGCATGATTCAAAAATGAGATTTTAATCTAACAGGCGCAGTGGTAGGCTGGATACTAGTTCTGGTGATCCCCGCAGAAGATATATACACGGAAAGCGTGAAGATTCGAATTCAGGAGTGTATCATACGAGCAAGCAAAATGACGGGAGCTATGGGTTTGAATTGGGTGTCTAAGGTTGTGGTAAATGTTTACTTGTGAAAAATGAAATCTTGATGCTGTAATTGAACTATGGTAGATAAAAATTGGCTTTAAGGGGATGGGAATTTCACCTTGCTCTAGATATCATTCGCCATTTTGTCGCCCCATTGTGTTAAGTATGTAAATTTGTTACTGTTTTTCTTGGGATTCATGAACTGTAAAACGTTAGAGGTTGAGTGTGGAATAAATATACACTTGCAGGAGTTATATGACTAAATACTTGCCATCGTCAGTGCCTTTTTTCTTTGGATTGTTAAAAGTTTGGCTGTCTCTAAGTTAATGCTGTGATGAATCCTTGTGCTGTGAATTGCCATTTTCTTTAAATTATTTAATTCTGTTGGTTTAGTCTATTTAGTTGCTGCTTCTCTTGACAACTGCAGATTTGGTCATTAGTATCGGTTGACAATCTTGGTCACGGTTTGGATCTCTCTCTTCGTTCTTGTTCTTTTCATTGTGTTGTATTCGGAAATCTTTTCACTCTGACCCCTCGTAGCGAGAGAAACATAATGATTTATTGTTGTGCTATTCAAGCAGCAGAGACAAAACTATGTTACAGTACTTGAACAATTTGCTGTGCTTTTGGTTCATCATTTTTTTGATTAATTTCGGAAAGGTCCTCAGTTTCAGAATTCTGCCAATTAAGGTCATAAGGTTCACAATCTGCTAAATGGTCATAGTTAAGAAATGGCGCGAAAATGCTCTTGTTAAGTTGGATGTTGTGAAGTCATGTTACTTTGTGATACCTATTTAATCCATGTCTATGATATTCATTAGAACAAGAATTGATGCACCTAGTTTCTCGCACTTACTCCTACGTGGTGAGGATGCTATTGGGCTTTCCTTTGGTAGAATCGACACATTTTATGAAATCTGTCATCTAAAACTTTTCATCTTGATGGTATTCCAGCTGGTTGCGGTTTGTAGTTTTACTTTAAATTTTCGTGTGGCTTTGTTTGATTAATATACGAAATCTGAGGCTGGAGTCGAAGATATATTTAGGCTGGAATTAGCAAGTCAAATTTACATGAGTGGTGGCAGCACAAATGCATTTTTGTGGTTGATGGCACAAGAAGAGACGAATAGCATTATTCTCCTCTAAACTAAAATAAAGTTTATGTTCTTAATTTTCAAAATTATAAGTTTTATCCTATCCTAGTGCATAAGGTGGGCGCGTAGATCGTATCATGGAAATAAAAGTCAATGGCTCTGCACATGTGCCAAGTTGCATGACCAATGTCCATTTTCTTTGATAATGGCAGCATATATCATTTCTATGCATACGCATGCCTTTTATTTTGCAGGAATGATTTCTTTCTTACAACGCTGTTGACTCTAGCTGATTTGAGACCTTGGTATCAGCATACCTTGTTTCTTGGATGTGATGGAATTCACTTTATCCCATGCCCACCGTCCAAGGATAATGACAATACGAACCACATATATACAACTCCACTCCAAGCTACTGGGTGTAGGTAAATCAGAGCAGGTAAGAGATTGAAATACATGGTCACGTCAAGGTAATGAATAAAAATTTTACATGAAGGGAAACAAGCCTCTTACTTTATCTAGGGTGTCCTTACCAGTACTTAATGCTTGACACTTGACAGAGAGTGAACAGAGATCCTCACGGTAAACTGAATCCTCATTGTCCTGATGATAGAAATACATGGTAGTGGGAGGAGTTTAAGTACATATTGAACGAGGAAATACTAGGGAAGTTTTTGTAGTTAAGCCTACTTTAAGTGAAATTATCCTTTTCTGAATACTTTAATTCGGCTTCTGGTTAAACTATCAAGTTTAGGCTGTCTTCAGATTCTCTCTTTGATCTTATCTCGGAAAGATGGCATGCTCTATCTTGGGAAATCGAATTTACCCTATATAGATATCGATTGAATCAGATGTAAAGAAACCTGAAACGGGTCTGAGTTATCTTTCATTATTTGAGAGTTTTCCTATCTCTATATTAGCTAAGAACTAAACACATAGGATCAGTTTCAGGGATGGCTCCACTCCAATGGAGACAAGGGACTGATCCACCCTGATATTAGTTTTGTATGGAAGAATCATTTTATCTTGCAAAAACCAGTTATTAAATCAATTTGACAAGTAGGGATAATCATCTTTAGTGTGAAATAAGAAATCTTGTACATTTTCCTCGAGCTCAAGTGCTTAACATTTGGATAATAGTTTTTAGGGAAAATACTAGTGTGAAGAAAAGACTTAAAAGTTGATTTTACAATAGGCAAGCAGCTATTATTTGTCTTCATGTTCATACCCTTTTGCCAAAATTTCTGATTTGATATGTCGTGGTAAACGCCACCACTTTGGGTCGAAAGCTTGCAATTATTTTGTTTGTGGAGAAGAGCCATTGCCAAAATTTCTCAGGTCATTTTGAAAAGAATTGCTGAATACTTTTCCTACTTTTTGTTTTTTATTACTCAAGTCCCATTTGGGAAATTTAAAAATCATTTCTTTTTTTTTTTCAAAATTAATAAACAGATAGATGGTCATATATAGCACATTTTGTTGAGAAATCAATAGCAAATATTAACTGAATATTTTTTATCTTAATATAGCTTGTTCTTTCCTATTAATTGTAGGAACTTCTCTACGATTCAAATTCGATTTAAAAAAAAATTATTACTAATATTCGATTCGATGTGACTCGCATGTATCACCATTTACATCCAATATTATCTTTCTACTTGACTCGATGTCAATTGGTGTTACCACGTTTTTTATACGTGATCGTGAAAAGTGATCTAACCCAAAGTGGAGATATTGAAAGAACAAATTCTGACTTTTAATCAAAGTAGAATCTGAGGAATTCTACACTATCTCCTCAAATTTGCATTTTCACCCCTCTGAATAAGTTCAATTAGTATTTTAATAAGTGGGATTCCTATGATCTTTGGGATCTTTTTGCAATTTAAGCAAATATCCACCACTAATCACTTACCAAAATAACTGGCCAATCACCAATTTATTATTAGATGGCATGAGAAGTAATAAGTTCTTTTAGGGTGGGATTAGTTATATGATAAAATTTACAATTTTATGTTAAATTAAATGTGATGATTATCAATCAGTGACTTGTAACTCGTTTCACACTAAGTTCTCCTGTTTGGAACATAAGGTCTAGACTTAACAATCGGTCCCCAAACTCGAAAAAAATGTGATGATCACTAAGTCTCTTATGTTTAAGATTTTTCTATACATGGAACAACTCAAGAAAAGGTTACTCCTACAATTTATGTGTAATAATTAATATTGGTCTTTTTTGCATAGATATGCCAGTAATATAATATAATTCAACATATTTAATATTTCAAGGGAAAAAAAATTTGACATGATGGTCCGACTATGTTTATATAGTGGAGTTGAATTGGTATCTACTCGGACTTGTGAGGCCGAATTCGTGCCATCACTAACTGAAAAAAAAAAAAAAAAAAAAAAAAAAAAAC